>NC_141767.1:65991511-66292718 GCF_051362555.1 Lingula anatina | reverse complement strand
ATCGGGAAAAATGTGACAGGTTTATGTATCATCGCCGAAACCAATAATGTTGAACCAAGCCACATTGTCAAGCACTTATATTAAAGTGGGCTTCATAATTATTTCCTTTTAGTTGACGGCGTGTGGAATCCTTGGACACAGTGGTCCAATTGTCCTGTAACTTGCGGCGGAGGTGTTCGCGTAAGAACGCGAACGTGCACCGGTCCTTTATATGGTGGCCTCGATTGTATTGGGGATTCCACTGACAATCAAACGTGTGCCAACAAGACATGCATGGGTGCGTGTCATACTAATCGCTTACTTGCATGTTTTGCAGATAACATAAACTAAGCCGTTTTAATGACTTTTTATGCATGTGATTTCAGAAGTATTTGTGCTCAAAGCAATATTTTAATACCTTTTTGCCGAAGAAGTCACAGGTAACCGTATGTAAAGGTAAAGGGTGTTGCATGTGTTGCATGTCATTATTTTGTAAAGATTTTTTCAGTGTTGGTTTTCAATAGAATGCATTGATGTCAACAGCTTTAACAATCCATCTGCTTACCTTTTTCTCCAGAATGAGTGCTTTACACAGTTGTAACTTGAGCATAATTAAGCGATCTGAAAGAGGTCGTCGCGATTTTTCCCTATCTCTTGATACGCTAAGGAAACCGAAATAAGCACCGACCCCACAAAACCGAGCACAATAATTCATCTGGTTTTATATAAACCTGACCTAAAAGTTCAGAAACACGACATTGTATTACAATAATTTACATAACTATATAATGTAGTGGGGAAATCTTAAAGTATGCAAAAAAGTAATGAATGGTGGGTGCATTATCCATCAATGTTTGGTTAAAATATTTACCTTAGCTGATTTGGTTATTTTGTAATTATTCAAAATAATGATGTTTTCGAATTTTTTTGCTCGAGTGTATTAAAGAAAGGGTTCGGTGGCTTTAAGAGCCGTCAGCTTGTTATACTGCAGGGTAGAGCAAATGCTGGGATTTCTTTTTATTAATGACAGTGTCGACATTAATTTCAGGCAATTGGGAAACATGGGAGCCATGGAGCAGGTGCAGCGTCACGTGCGGAGGTGGGACACGCCATCGCTCCAGGACGTGTACCGAGACCACGCACGGGAAGTTCACTCTTCCCTGTGGTGGCGATCACACCGAGTTCCAAGTCTGTCACAACTTCACCTGTGAACCAGGTACTATATAGAAGTTTTATTAGAAATATTAATGCTGTTCATCTTTATACCAGGACGGCATCATTTTTGCGCACCAATAAAGTATAATTTATTTAGCAAATGTGAGATTTCAGTGAGCTAGTCAGCGGTCCTCGACATTCGATAACGCGATTCTTTCTCTCCCTCTCTCTCTGAATAGCATGTACGTGTATGTGTTTCTTTTATTCCTTTATGGGAGAGAACTTCATGGGGACTACATATTAGTTATTTAAACAACAGTTTCTTTTGCATTGGGAACCCCTACGTAATGTACATGGCGTTTTGCTTCAGCTACCAGTTGTTCGGCGTGGTTTCACCGAGGATTGTCCGTTACTGCAGTCGCCCCCATTGACATAGATGAGGATGGAGATATCTTCCACGTAAAGTGCAGGATTGAAGATGGGAAATATTTGGAAACTAAAATCAGTAAGCATCACGTTTCTAGTAGTTTAGCAATGCACACTTGGATTTAAATTTGAAAGTTGTTGTAAACATGTACAGTTGCAAAGTTTCTGTGTGTGATGTGCGCACACCAATTCCAAAACTCGCAAGTGTAACACATATTGATACAAAAGCTTTGAAGTTCAAGTTTTTATTTGCCAAAGTCAATACTATGAAAAAGGAAAAAAGTTAAATTTCGTTGAATTTTATACTTTTTTTTATCAACCTATACAACACGTGCGTTCATGACTATACCGGTTAAAACAGTGCGAATGTATTTTTTTTTTAACTTATAAGTTTAAGAATAATACGAAAAAACTATTGTTTTAAAAATATTTCAAGAGTTCTAAAAGGATGTTTATTTCTTTCAGCTCACCGGCTGGCCAACCAAGCAATACGGATATCGAACTATGAGGGTGCGGGCGAGTGGCGCTCTGAAATCACGTACTCCCCCTTCGCTCAAGTGAAACAGGTAGGCGCCAGTGTGAACACCGTGATTACGATATAGAAAAAAACTACAAATTATAGCAGTGCCTTTATCAAAGTAGCAGATTATTATTACATGTATCTGACTATATTTGTAAGTGAAACGAAAGCCAAGTTGCAAGGTGTTCTTAACGCGATATGATATTATCGGGAGAAGAAAACTGCAGCACCAAAAGGAAACACAAATATTATGTTTGTTGCGATTTGCTTGTTATAACTTTGTGATCTCCATGTAAAATAATTACTAACGTTAACACGTGTTGAACATATGCAGCAGGCAAAACCAGTGCAATAAACTCTTATCTTTAGATTGCCAAGCTGGTAGACCGATCTACAAAATGCCGGCAGTTCATCAGTTGGAAGTGCAAGTCGGCTGTCATCCATAACCCCTACTCCAACCTCACGGCGACCTATTGGACAAATAGACACAACCAGCAGATGCTGTACTGGGGTGGTGCTCCCCACTATAGCAAAATGTGCGCATGCGGTGTGAAGAACACGTGTGATGTTTCTGGAACCGTGTGTAACTGTGACGCCAATGACAACGTCTGGAGGGTGGACGATGGATACATTACTCACAAACCAGATCTCCCTGTAACTAAAATATTTGCAGGAGACACAGGTGAATGGATTTTTTCAACGTAGGCCTGGCCTGTCAACGTTTTATCATTTTATAAACTGACATTGGTTTTATGACTGAGCATCAGAAGAGCTAATTGATGAAGATGATGTATTGAAAGTATAGTTTCATTACATGGGGTCATGGTCGTACCCAAGAACATTTAATAAGATAAACTATGGGCATGATTTCAGTGAGTTTCTGTGGCAGTGAGATCATGTGAGATGATTGTAGCATTAATTGATTTGTGATTTAAAAACTGTTCATATTGTCTATAGATAAAAAATTACTCTCATACGTTGTAGGTGCGTCCAACGAGGAGGGCTACTACCAGTTGGGGCCGCTGATATGTGTCTAGTTACCTCAAGCTACAGCACGAAACCAGATGTTCACCTGAACAGAGACACTGATGAAAAATCCTCAGCACTGTGACCCTAGAATGTGACTGACACTCACAAACGGAGCTGAACAGAAGACAGGATTCGAAGCCACGTTACCACTTTCGATTTATGACATTACTGCCTATCAAAATTGAAAAATATGCATTATATAGCCTACGTACATTTATATGGGTTATTCTATCCGGGTGGATTGAAGAATGGTCAATTACCTCGTTCTTATTGTAGGCCTATTCTACGTTTCAGAAACTCCAGATCTTCTTACTTTAGATTTGAGCATCGAAATGATATGACTGTTTGAATTATCTACAATGAATCCTTTTACGTTTTCTGTGAAGCAACAATGTTTTGGTGCATGTTAAAAGTTAAAAACAAACAGCCATTTGCTATATCTCACGCGAAACACTCATGCATGTAGGATTTTGTCAAGATATAAATTTACTGGGACGGCGGGAGTTCCAGCCGATAGAAACCATGCATTAGCTTGAAAACAGACAATCCTACAAATTTTTCAGTGCAACACTTTATTCCACCTGCTGAACGCGCAACAACTGCATTTAAAGCGGTTTTGTCAATGAAAACTTGGCCTATCGCAAATTGTTGTAACTTGTTTTGATACCTATTTTTAGGGTTTATGTCACAAGACAGGTTTAATGAGAAGGATATGATACCTCAACTGCCAAAAATAACTTTTGCCATCTTTATTCAAACACAAATCATTAAGAAAAAATAATTACAAGGGATACCTTTTTATTTATTGGAAGCCATCAAAAGCTGGGATCAAATAGGGTACTGCTCTTATAATTTCATTTAATTTCACAAGATGACAAGTGGAGATTTCCATGCTGTAGACGAGAATTCAAGTTGGCCTAACCACATAGGCATCATACAAATGTACACACTGGAATTGAAATAATATGCGTGATGGATGGAGGACCATTGTCAAATGTTGCGTATATTGGGAAATATCAATATTGTGCACCTGTCGATGTGACATATTTTGTTTCTACTACAGTTTTTAAAATATTTTTTTTGGGGGGATGGGGGGTACCCTTGGAGATGAAGGTCAGAAACAAACAAACATGCATTCCCAAACATTTTCTTACGTGGTTGAACTATTTGAAGAATGAAGTTATGGAAAAAGTAGATATTTCCATTGCCTACTAGGATGAACGGTAAAATAACGGAAATGTAACGCAATGTCCTTCATTAAATGTCTATCAATTAGCATAGAAATAGCAGTGGTTTCGTGATCGGCAACATCCAGCTTCACCCATTCCACCGCTGAAGAACTGTATGTCATTAACCGAAGATATGAGGCCTCGGTTATGTAGCATATGAGGTAATATTATTCTCTCATAAAACTTGTTTTGTGTTCTTCATAGAGGTTCGGGCATCTGGAGTGTTTCTATTAAATATCTGTCCAGAAGAATAAGCTGAAGACATTAATAGTTCTTGCATGCAGATTTAATTGTCAAGCTTATGCTACTTCCTTGCTAATATCACATAGTATGATTAGATGCTGGTTATAAGCCCTCTTTTATGACAATAGCTTAACAATGGTTACTTAATATTTCCTCGTCTGCTAAATACATAATATTAATCATACGATGCATGGATGGATAGATCGTCTGCCAAACGCATAATCATACATGCACGATACACAGATAGCTGACACTAAAATCAGCACCTTATATAGAGTGAATAGCCGTTTGCGAAATCGAGCCTCAGATTTGTGAGTACGAATGCTTAAATTACCGACTCAAACAACAATTTTTGTGGCAGGCACGAACGTAACTCTGCTGCCACGGCAACTTCACTCTCCTCGTCAAGTTCTGTCAATAACGCTGCAGCCACTCTACTAGTAGTGGGCATTGGTGTAGACGTTAAGAACCCTTTCTCATCTGTCAAAGAATTAGAAAGAGGAGAAATGTCAACCTTTTCCGACTAGGAATTATTTTTATCGTGCCGTTTCTCGTCTTTTCCGTCATATTGAAATTAATCTGAGGTTGAGAAAAAAAAAACATATACAGCTCAAGATCGGGGCGAAATGTGGCCAAATAGATTGTGTTTTTTGATGTTGTGCTGGTGGCTACTAATTTCAATTTTGTACTATGAAATTGTAGTTCGAGTAGTTACTTTGGGGATCAGTGCACACAAACCTGAGGCTCGTTTATGAGGCCTGAAATTTGTTTATCCATTATTAACTTCCGTGCTTCTATATCATTCAGAAGTAATGTATAAAGGTGTCACAATACTTCACAGGTTCTGTTAATATTAATATAGCAGTAGCCAGCAAGCGAAAATCATCTTTGGAAACATTATAACTAGCACATTTTCTCCGGTGTCAATAGGGTCTCCAATTAAAGGTCACTGTAAATCTAATGACATGCATATTTTCAGTGCTAATAAATGAATTGTGGTAATGCATGCACTGTGTGGAATGATTGTTATTTGTCGGGGAAATGTTCCCTCGCACTTCTACTGTTGGCATTGTATTGCCACTTGTTAATAAACTTAAGAGGGGGATGCCTTGGCAAATACCAGTATCTAAGGGCGTATTCCCATAGCTTTTAGATCGATCTATCCCCGTGGGGAGTCTCACTAGATTACTGTCAGATCCGGCTTAAATGTCCGTCCCGCCTACTACAAGCTGTAAGGGGGTAATTAACTTTCGTGGCCGCTCGGCTGACAGCTATTTAGCGTGAACCCCCAGGGAGTTAGGTCGATCTAGATGGATCGATCTAATCTCTGGGAATGGGGTCTAACAAACCACTATTCGATATTGGAGAACATCCTTGTATCTGTGCCTGTTGCAGTGTTACAAGTACAGGTACATGCACGTTTTCCAGTGCAGCTATCAATATACATGTAATTCGAACGGCATTGTGTGGCTATTGAGAAGGACCGCAAACAGCATTCTTGACATTTATTTATTTATCTTAAGCTACATGTAGGGTGTCGCTGAAATTTCATCTCCAAAACTATGAAATCGAAGTTTTCTTTTCGTTTCTATCTTCTAGAGGTCAGAGGTTCTCTGGAAGAAAAAACTTAATCAAAGTCGTAGGCACTGTTTTGCCCTCCGTATAATCATACATAATCACAGAAAAGTTATTAATTGTTTCAAAATCTTCAGCCAATTATGCTTGGTAAGTGCATGACGACACAAAACCTGGTGTTGGGGATCAGCTTGATCGGGTCAAAAAGGTCATTAGCAGAGAGAAAAAGAAACATTCTGCAATAATGAAAATATTCAATTTTCACTGCAATCTGCAGGTCTGAGTTAGAAGTAAAATAACTAAATCGAAAAGGCTTTACCGATTGAGCTACACTCGATACTAAATATGTTTAAGTGCTGTGCCGGGTGTTGCTTGATGGATTGAGAAACTCGTTTTTCAATTTGACAGCCAGTGCTCGTATTCCCGGAAGGGGAATGAATGTTCTCGGCTCCTTGATCAATTTGTGAAAGGAACTGTTTAGAGAAAAACTATATAAAAACCGTGCTTATCTTTACGATAATTTTGTTGATTTACTGATTTGGATCAGTTATCATGCACCTTTCTCTCTTTAAAATAGTGTGATCATGCTAAACGTGACCGAAATAGATTCAGTTACCTGTAGTCTAAACTGACTTTTCGCGAATTTGTACATACGCTTATCTTATTTGACATATTTTAACTTTTATTGTATCATTTTACCTGTTTGGATAAATAACGACATCTAATCGCTTTTTTGTGTCCGCACCGGTATGAAGACTCGGAAATGCCTCTATTATCTAAATTTGGAATTCCTGTCTCTGTAGCTCGCTTTCATCATTCCACGTCACCTAGTGATCAGTATTAGGAAATTTACGAAGATGGTATATCATTCTTTCACTCTACTCTGTCAAACACCAAAAAGATTCAACTTTCATAACTGATGAGAAATCTCTCTCTCTCTCTCTCTCTCTCTCTCTCTCTCTATATATATATATATATATAGAGAGAGAGAGAGAGAGAGAGAGAGAGAGTAGAGAAATTCATCGTCAGTTACGAAAAGTTTGATGTCCTTGTCCTCTTGTCCTGCGTTTTTCTCTCTAATTCTACCATAGTCATCCCACATATTTCTTTAATGTTGTCTCCAAGCCTGGTCTTCGGTCTTCCTCGTCGTCTCTGCCCATACATTGATCCCGTCAACATACATTTATATATATATATATATTGTGCATGGCTCGCAAAGATGAATTTTGGAATTCAGAAAACGACATAAACACTGATACATTTAATAATAGTAAGCAATGCCTTTTAAAGAATCCTCTTTATTAATGACGGATTTGTCTAGTTTCTTTGGCTGATCGTTTCAGTACTTTATACTGGCAACTTAAAAATACCCGATATGTCTGTGATATTTTGAAATATGTGTCACAAAACATATTACGTTCATTCAAAGATGTCAAATTTCGGGCATTTTGAAGAGTAATGTCGATATCTAAATTTTATGGATTTTATGACAGCTACCGTGATATATGCTTTAAAGACATACACAGGATACGGCAATGTGGTACGGAAAGCCATACTAGTTCGTAGGAACCCATATACCTTGTATAGCCGTGATATAATAACGCCACTGGTCTGGCTTTAAATGACGCCAAGTGTAAATCATATTCTCGAGAGGCCAATTAAGGTATTTGTTTACTTGCATCCTGTTGTGAGCACTAATGGCAAATTCAAGGTTCATGTTTAAACCGCATGCTTAAATCTCCTATTCCACTTTTGTTATACTTCTTTATCGGCTTATTGTTGCAAAGCAATCGCATTCGACATGAGAAAGGGATATAAATGACAACATTTAATTATTCTAAAGCACATTCAACACAATTTCAATAATGTGCCTTACGAAAAATACGTTACAGCAGTCAAGTCCTCACCTCTCTGCAACAAGCATTTTAACTAGCACGTCATTCATATTTAGATCATAACGATATCCTATATTTACCCCGCGGTGAAGAAACTGCCACTACTTGATTGATAACATGGGTTACTTAAAGTATGCCTTTTTTTCGAACACTTTGTTCAAATCTGACAGGACCATGGAGACTTCGTTAAACGACTACATTACGAACATTTACATGTAAAAAACGCCAGAAATGTGAAACACCTGCGCCATATTTCTGATTATCTTGTTTTGCAAGTGGAAGACATTTTTGTTCTAAGACGCTATTACAAATAAGCTCGTGCAAGTAATCAGCTATAACAAGTCTAGCGGGTTAATGAAATTTCTAAGAAAGCTTTGCCATGAATCGTTATGCCATTCCTCACAGATCAAATTAATCATAAGACTCAACGCACAGCATAAACAACGAAAGGAAGACGAAAGAATACAGCCCGTTGGTCAATGTCCGTTTGTTTCATAAAATTTGTCAAGGAGGCTGGGGTTAAACAGTTCGACAGCTTTAGATCATTACACCTATTGGAAGAACATATTTTTACAGCGTAAGAAACACGTCACACCTATATTTGCATGTAAAACGGAGATTCAATCTTAACTTTGTGTTCTTTTAGTTCAGATATTTCTACATCTCATTACTTGTTTAGCATACCCATTTTGGACCGTCGAAATATTTTGCAAATTCATTTTATTATTTTTTTCTAACTACCAACCCCTCCTTTCCAAACAGATATTCGAAAGTTTCAAACTTAGCTAACGGTAGTACCATCAATACCCGTCGTGTAAGGAGGAGATTTGGCCATGATTTCCATGTGGGCAATTGTACTCCGCATATGCAAATGACATCATACGGTCCAACTGATGCAAAAATACAGAATAGGGGGTAAACATCGAACGAATTACACAGTACAGCTATGAAGCTATATATGATAGGCCTACATGTCAACAGCGAATTATAATTTCAAATCGCAGAGAAGTAATGGATATCTACTTTGAATAAGACCAAACGATGTCATATCGCGAGTAAGATACTAGTATAAAATGGATTATGTACACGATTGACCCGATAAAAGTATTTTTAAAATTTAGTTCAGTTAGAAATGCTGCACTACAGTTTGCGTTAAATATATGACTCTACCAGCGCTCTCCCCCAGTTAAGTAACTGTGCGAGCAAAAAGGCCATTTAATTAAATAGGTACTTTTAAATTTATATGATTTTAGGCAGGAGTCATGTTTTTCAATATAGATTTAAGTCAATACTTCTGGTATTCTGTTGTCAAAGTGCGCCATATGAAGCGAGTGTAAATGTTCCTCAATATGGCATTTTTAAGTTACCCTATTTGAAACTATTATGTGCCATTTGGTCGTGATTAGTGGCAATAATTTGACATATCTACTCGCTTAAAATGCATCTTAGCGTGCTTCTCCGCGCCAATAATAACCACAACAGAAAGCTCTTCACAGCCAGCATTTTGCAAATGTGTCTTTTGTGTCTTATGCAAGAAAAAAACAAAGAACTGTAAGAACTGGCCACCACGTACATCAATGTCACATAAATTTGCAGTTGGTAACTAATAATTAAATTCCTTGAAATGTCCGGATGCCATAATCTTTAGCTTTGACGTTAAGACCTTGAACCTTAGCTTTCATTCACAAATGGGTAGTACTTATAACCGGTCTTGCTAGTTTCTCCAATTATACCAAACAATATATGCCATACACACTATAACCATAGATCCTAATTAAAGAATCAGATTTTCAAATTTACACATCGAACCTTTAATTCATGCCTTAAAAATGCGCCCCATTCCTAACCATCATCATAATCATCACCAGGCGCTTGCCTTTCTTACACTCTGTCAAGGACTTATTGTAAGTGTACCCACGAGAAATAACTGGCTCAAAGTGGATGCCTCAAAGTGGAGATAAAAATAACGTTTCTGAGAATATTTATCTTCGTCAAACCAGTCATGTTGAGATCAATACATATTTATATATACATAAAATGTAAAATCAAAATCAGACAAAGAAAACATGCCATAGGAACCCTAATGAAACCCTAACAGGTTGTAACGCAACAGATGTTTATATTTTTCGAGTCCTGCTTAGACTCGCCCTGGTAGGGGCGCAGTTTAGATAAATATTGATTTTTTTAAATAATATATTTTATCCGTTTTAATATTTGATTCACCTTTGACTTTAAGACAAAGCTCATATCACGTTTCAGTCTTCTTAGCCTGCATTAGTATGACATACAAGGCTTCTCGGTTGTCAGTTGGTTCGTAAAAACTTGAGGATGAACAGATTTCTCCGGCTTTGTTGGGTGATCCCACGATCTGCTTTTATATATAAAGCAACGGTGGAAATCGATCAAGGAATCACGGCCGTGGATCAAACTACTAGCCAAACCTCTCTGTATAGAGTATTGAGTTCAACAGTAGTTCTTGCCGACAAAACTGGACTGTTTTCTTAATGAAGCATGAAAAAGGTGAATTTACTCAGATTACAGTCTAGACACCAGAGAGACCACGTTTTTTACATAATTCAAACATGCCGTGTATTACCTTTCTTCACTTCTAAGACAACAGCTGCAAAACTACGAGGAAGATGATGATGATGTCATAGGCTTGATGACGGTAGTTGACTGCGCTGAAGATGATATCAATTTAGGTAAGATTATTCAAGGAATCCTCGACATTGCAGTTACGTTTTCAGTGACAGACATAGAAGTTTTAGGTTGGCTACGGGAAAATTCTGACGAGTTACAAGACTCGTGGGTCATGTTTTACCACAACGCGACGTCTGAGAAAATACTCAGTTTGTGTGATCGTTAGCTACAGACACAAGATGATTTTATACGCTACAGCGGTAGCACCTCTTATCCTGTTATTGATTGCAAATGTGCAGTGTGAAAGTAACTTCCCACATACAAGTGACTCCGTACAGATAACGACTGAACATCCACGAAAAAATGAAACTTTTAATATCTTGACCAATCCATCTACGACGGGATTGGTAGCAAGGGATATGTCGGAATCTCCATCGCAGTCAGACGTTATAAATGGTAGAGGTGAACCTGATTCTGTGAGAGCCACAGTGACTGTAGGTACTAGCTTATCCAATTATGGTAATATAACACTTACTGGCTTAAGATTTAATCAAAGCGTTCCATATCCGAACGGCAGGTTTCAGCCTTCGCTCACTGCCTCTCCAATGTTATCGCTTAATTCACCAACAGTGAGCAGTGCCTCATCGCTTGCGGGTGAAGGTTCTTACTTTAAAAATAATGACACAGGGAGTGGATTATTGTTGAACCGTTCTTCATCTGAGACTCAGACTAACTCAACATGGTTAAATGTTACCACACAGCCGTCGGTGACAAGCACAGGAATGAAAAGTGGCCAGAACAGCAGGGATGGTACCTCCTCAAATGAGAGTTTCAGTGTGACTAATAACACGGTATATCAAAAAGCTACCACGCCTCAATATGCAACAGAAGCGAGCGGTATAAAGGAAAGCAGAACATTTCCCCATCTACCTGACAGAGGAAGAGTTAATATGTCTGACACTACTGAAAATATGAAACAAACATCTACCACGAGCAAAGGGATCCCCGATGGTTCGAAAGTAGAACTCAACAGCGCAGAACTTAGAGAGCTTATCCTCGACATTTTGCAGAATTTTAGAGACCAAACATCTGATGATGACAACGCATCAAGTATAACCGTTTTTAATGAAACTAAAATTTCGAACAACTTAATCGAAAAAGATCCACCCTTGAATGCAATTTATTACATGCTCACGTTCCTGTTGTTTTACACATTCATTTTATTCACTTGCATGATAGGAACGAGAAAGAAAAACTTTGAAGAAGCAGAGTCGAGAAAATTTTTCAAAGAGTTCGTCGTAAGGAGCCGAATGTCTATCCGAAAAAGCAAAAAGGAGGATCATTTTGAAAGAGAGAAACGTCTCCAAGCAAAATCACGTTGGTTACACCTACGATCAGCGGTGACAAATGGCGTTCTCTCTCACAGTCAGACGAACACCCCTCAAGGCCAACGCAGAACGTCCGACGAACCCAAACTTTACAACAATGCCTCGCAAAGCCATTGCTCTCCTCAGAAAGGGAAGAAAAAGCATTGGGAGGAAATGCGGCACAGTAAATCTGCACCAGCTTTGACAGTAGGTGTTGTAAATTTATCTTTCAACAGAGGGAGCACCTGCACAATTCATGAAGAAGATGAAAGACAGTAGGCCGAAGTATTAATTGCACAAAAAAAATTAATTAATTAACAGTTTTGAATGGCTATTGTAAGTAATTATTTATTTGATTTATACTATTGTACTTATATTTGATATTGTAATTGGCATGAAATTTATCTACTCAAATATTACCAATAATACTTTTTTCTTTGGAATGCATGTGATAGTAGGCCTATACCATAATGGTTGCCAATGGGTTTATATAATGCACGTAATATACATGTAATTACATTGTATGTCAAATAGATCATGTTCTATTTTATTGAATTTGATTCATTAATCTATTTAGCTGTTTATTCATTTGGAAGTTCCGTATTGTGTGCTCTGTAGAGGGCACTCTCTTGCAGATTTTGATTCGCAAATGTGTATAAAATAAATTGATCCTATTGGTGCCTTCGGTAGCGTAACATTTTCAATAGTGGAAGATTCCTCGCCTATCATGCCATCATATTGATATATGATAGCCAGAGCAATGAGTTAGGCCTGATAAATGAGTTTAATTTCGATTTTCAATAATAAACGTATCCGGCCACATGAGTACAGGTACACAACATCCACAAACGCACACACACACACACATACACACACTCTCTCTCTCCATATATATATATATATATATATATATATATATATATATATATATATATATATATATATATATATAGTGAAACTCTCTCTCGTCATTAATTACTGTATTCAGGTGTCTGAACACGTTTGTTTTTGACTTACTGGTATATAACGCTGCGTTATCTAACCTGCACAAAGGTGTTCAATACAAAATACATGTACATGCAAGCTTTTGAAATAAAATAATTTACTATTATGCACGGGTAACTTGTCTTAGAAGGACATATCACCATGGTTTACAGAAGAAATAACTGAATAAGAGATCAGAACTTATAGCCACGCAGGCACTGTAACTGCAGTTAGTTAGATAACATTGGTGATCAAAGCAATGTCAATGACCAATGAAATACTTGCCATCGTCATAATTCATTGAAATATTTATTCTATTTAAAATAACATTATTTTTTTATTTTATATGGCGTATATTTCTATTCTAAATAACTTGATTTTAAATGTATATATTATATGGCATATATATGTCTTTTTTCGAGGGCCCATTCCCAGTGAAACTGTCGTTATATTGGACTTTCAATGAATGTAATCAGATGAACAGGTAAGACCCTATTCCCATAGATTTTAGATCGATCTAACTCTGTGGGGAGTTTCACTAGATTACTGTCAGCTTAGCCGGCTTAAGCGTCTGTCCCGCCTACTAAAAGCTGTAAGGGGGCAATTAACTATGGTGCGCGCTCGGCTGAGTGTAATTTAGCGTGAACCCCCCAGGGAGTTAGGTCGCTCTAAATCTAAATCTCTGGGTCGACCTAAATCTCTGGGAATGCACCCTAACACCCCTCTTCCTGGCGTTGAGTAGAGTAGAATACAGAAAAGCTAGTGGTGATACGAGTACGTTGGAAACAAGAGGACGCGTGTTAATCTTTTAATCTGATGCACTCAATCGAGTTGGCTCGATCTATGTAGAACGTCAGTTTCATTGTGAATGGGCCTTAAAATGTGAGATTAATATGAAGACGTGTAAGACAAGTAAGACCTCAAAATACTGGTAGGAGCATGGTACCAGACTCCCGCCATAGTGAACCGACCAGTGTTTCTTTCAGTAAGGCAAATGTTCTAAAACACGTCTTTATACACATCCTATGGCCGCTATGTTGATTTTTAGTCCTTTATAGGAGAAAAAGAACTTATAAAATTTCGGATCACACGTTTTCGGTATATAGCCCTTTTTCCTCCTTAAGTTAGTCAGTAATCGGTTTACCATTTCCGGCACTATGCTGAGTGACAAAAGCAAATCTCCCCAGACGGTTGCCATCGCTACCTGTGCCCCGTGAGACAAATCCATTAACAAGACAGAGATTTCCCTGGTATTTCAATTGAACAAAAGTTGAAACATGAAAGTGCAAATTGTACATATAGCAGTACAGCCTCTTTGGAAAGTTTCAAAAATTAATTTCAACATATTTTTGCTTTGAAATTTATAATTGAAATTTAATGATTTTAAAATTTCAGTGACTTTTTAATGGACTTGTTGAAATAACGGATTTTTAATTCTACATAATATAATTCTATTTTTCTTAATCAAAATTTCTCCTCTTCTTTTACTTGTATTTTATATTCATATTGTGAAGAACATTGAACATAATGGAAGTTTAGACTTTTAAGGAATATCATTCTTTGTATTTTATTATATATTGATTTGACTTGATTCAGCACTCCTGGATTTAATTCCATTTACGAACGTTCCGTATCATTGTTGTTTCATAAATGTAATTTTGCGTCAATATTGTCTTAAAGATAAGGCCTCCATTGTTATACTTTGTGACATTTCATTTAGCTCACAGTCTACCGAGGCTTGCTACTTCTTTAATTCGATATTTCTCTCTTGGAGAGTCCATAGTTTACATGATGGACCTAGGTCAATTGGTATCATAAGTATATAATAATGGCCACATTGCATAATCACGAAAGTTTTGTGCACCGTACGGCAAACGATAATGACTTCAAGAATTAAAGAGTTCGTTTTAATTATGGTGGCTTTATGTAGGCCTACTAATATCCTTGTGTCCTTAGTGACAGCTGGACCGACTACTCTCTCTCTCTCTCTCTCTCTCTCTCTCTCTCTCTCTCTCGGCGGCACAAACCCAATCTCTCACACTGTAAAGGAGATTTATATCTGACACTTCATGACAGCTTGCAATTTAGAAGTAGAATTTTGGCGGTGTTACAGAATTTAGTTTCTAACCAATTTCTTGCGATGTCTGAGACGTTAACCAAACCTCCCCAAGGACCACATCTCATTACTACACTTGTAGTTTCATTTGATCGTTTCATTTAACGTATTCATCCTTGTAAGCAATCAATGCAAAACAGCGTTCTACATGTATCATCGATGTTTTGGTCGACATCCTGTGTGCAGTAAGCAGTGCATTAAAGGCCTACACCGTTTTTCACAAGACGATTGATTGTCTGGAGCAATCGAGTACAATACACAAAAGACACTTAGTTTGCAAATTGTCTTATAATTGACGGTAAACGTTTTCTGGTTACAAATGCCTGCACAATAAAATCATCCAAGACAGAAATAGTATGATTTTCAGAACCGTATATTGAAAGCGCCGTGTTTTAGTACAATACACATTTTAGTAAGAAATGATAGCACGTTATAGTTCGTCTTACAGACAGTCTCGAGATTCATGAAGTCACGACCTGCAACACAATAGCATTGCTGGCGACTTTAAAGAGGGAACTCTAGACACCATCGGAGTATATGTGACAACTTCATATATCTTAGTAACATACACCGTACATGAAGATACACCTTGAATAAGCGAAGCGTATATAATAAACAAGTGCTAAGAACATGTGGGTGCCACATACACCTATCTGACAGACGGTGTATCGGACTTACGACATATCACGGCGGGGTGGAGAACAAAAGACTTGGGCATGGTGTAACCTTCTACCAAAGCCAAAGAGATTCTTTACTGGATATAACCACATATGGATATAGTGCCTTTGGCTAATTCTGTGCAACTTTTCTGTTTTATGCGAATTTTTGCACAGAATGTCATAATTGACGTAGGCCTAGTGGAAATCGCATATACAGGAGGTGCGTCCGCGTGTGATTGGTGTACATGTACAGGGGTATATGCCACATCTGGGTCTTTTTTCCTCGACATATCCGCCTTGATGTGAGCAAGTTTCAAGACTATTTGACCGCCATAATCTAACAATGTACTTCATGCAGTTTTTATTCTGGCAAATGTGGTGTGATTAAGGATACTGAGAGCGTTTACCAAAAAAAAAAAAAACTGACTTACTGCCTCTCATACATTCTTTTGGATAAAAGCTAAATCTTCGGTGTCCAGTGACGAAATTAATTAACATTTACAAGCGTTATCTTACGGGTGACGTCATAATTGCGATTTTGGGGTAAAAACGAAAAAATCGGCGTCTCAAATTTCCCCTTTACTGAGCACTCACAAACCGTTTCAACAACATTTAGTACTGCAAAACCTTGTCAGCGATTTTTCTTAAAAGCCTTAAATGGTAGTTTGACGGTACAGGATTATAGCCCATAGACATGTGGTCAACTTTGCCGATTTTTGTGATAAAATCTCGTTCAGGGATGAAGTTACGCCCCATACCGATTGCTATCTCACCTCAAAATAGAAAGGTGTTAAATTGACGATAAGAGCTTTGAGTTGCCTATGCTTATACATAGCAACGAGAACGCCGATATTTTATATATTTCAAGGCCAAGGGATTGTTATTGTTTTAAATCAGCACAAAGAGAGATGCATTATTGAATAATTAGATGCAGGAAAAAAGCTCCTTTTTGGTATTTGGATGATAATAAACCCTTAAAGTACCCTTAATTTCATCTTACACATTTCATTTCCCACCGAGTTGTCATTAAGAACCGAAATCTAGTGCAACAAAAATCGCAGCAACTTATTGGACCGTTACTTTTATTTTATTACCGAGATATAAAAAATATTTGATTTACAGTCGTGGCATTCACCTGTGCCGCAAAGGCATATAGTCTGTACAATGTAATTCTAATACAATAACATACGAAGGGGAGGGGGGGGGAGGTTGAAGTAAACGGATTTCCTTATATGAGTTTTGAACGGATGAAACATTTTTCGTCTAAGCATACATGTAACTAATGTAAAAAAATCCTACGTCTGAGTAGCCCCCGTATTGCGTTTTCTTTTGCAAATATATAAAAACAAAATGAAAAATATTTCTGTCTTTGAAATGCTTATATTCAGGTTGGCAGAGTATCGCAGTGAGCTAAAGAGAAATAATTTGTCGTAAAATCAATAAAAATTTGTCGGGTTTTGGCAATCTGCTTGCATAACGAATATACTTTATTACTCAATAATGCTCCAGTGGGGATTTTATCATGATTGAAAAACTGCTCTCTACCAGAGCCGGGCAGCTGAGAGATGGCATCATTTAGTTAAAAAATTCTCACTCACACAGTATAAGAAATGTGCACAGAACAACCCAAAGAAAATATTTTTAAATATCTAATTAAAAACTACCTGGACTTTAAAAAATACTCACCAATTTTGATTGACATTTCATGGGGTAACAATGTTGGGACGGGGAGTAGACGGGGAGGCCTAACGTTAACGGTGTCAGGAAGGACGAGTTGTAGTGCCGGGAATAGGCCTACCTCATATCGGTGCGTGGGCGTTTAGGATTTTCTTTAGGTATTTTGTTATATATGATCTTCGAATATGCATACAGTAGCAAGGCCCAAGATAATGCTGCACAACTAAATGTAGGCCTACAACAAGGTACAGAAATCACTTCATAGGAACTTGAGAGGTAGCAAAATAATGAATAGATTAAAGAGAGAGCAAAAATACTTTATATACTTTATATTTTCAGATATTTTATTAAATGAAAAACCATATGCTTCTAACCCATCTCATCGACAATGTAGCCAATGAAAAAGAAACACCATAATAATAGCTGCCTCCGTGAATAAAGAACAACTGCCTTTCTTTCTTTCTTCAATATGACCACACCTTTTCCTTGTGTAGACAATAAGATAAGAGTGACCTTTTTTATTTCATTATTATTATTGTTGTTGTTGTTATTCTTGTTGCTGTTTTTTTTTTTTTTTTTTTTTTTTTCATAGAAATAATAGTATCAATCCTTATAAAGCATATAATACTGCAATAATCACAACTAACGCATTCATCAAAACCATGAACCGATGCTATCCAACGCCCTTTTTAGTATTTCCGTCAACAGAACGGCGGTGATTGCACACGTGTATGTTCATACAGGTACAGGTTTGAGCAGTGTTTTCAAAGTCTAACTCAAAATGGCATCTCTTAAGGATAAGGTTGTGATCATAACTGGTGAGTGTTTAGTGTTTTTATGTAATGCTTCAAAAAATCGGTACCAAACTATTTGTATTAATGCAAGATAAAAGTCTATTGAATATTGGGTGTCTGAGATATTTTATGTTCAAATCTTTTTTTAATTACTTAAGGAAATAAAATGTGAACATGTAAGATGAAGCACAAACCATACTGCATCAAACCGTATAAAATTATATGTTAACGTTCGAGCTCCACATACTACCGGTAGTATCCGGTAAGTTAATATACTACAATGTACTGTAGTTATTCCAATTTTTTTTTCCAGGGGCTAGTTCAGGTATTGGTCAAGGTACAGCCATCCACATGGCAAGCCTGGGCTGTAAGCTGACCATAAGTGGACGAAAGATGGACAACTTGCAGAAGACGGCTCAGATGTGTGAAGAACAGGGTTTAGCTAAGGAGAAGGTTTGATACAGACATAACAGTGAAATATAAACGTCATGAGTTAGGTTTTAAATTTTAAAAAATTTAGACTGATGAAGAAAATGTTCTTGTCATTTGCAATATTCAACCAGTTATTTCTTTTCTCTAACATGCAGAACAAATAAATTTGGAAAAATGGGGGGAATAACCATTTGCATTATGTACAATATCGGTTTCTGCATGCTTATGCAGGTTCAGCTGCCTATATAAAAACTAACCCTTTTATTTCTTCAGATCCTAATAGTCGGAGGAGATGTTACTGATGATGCAGCAATGAGAGAGCTGGTGGAAAAAACAATTGATTATTATGGACAGCTGGACGTACTGGTAAATAAAGGCAGTGAGGTTCATATGGTGGTAGTGGATTTGTAGCCTGCAGTACAGTTAATACATTTACTTAATTTATGGGAATTACAGAACAAAGTCTCATGGTATTTTTTCTAAATGGCATGATCAGATTATTCTTTGTGTTAAATGTTTTAAAGATATTTTAATGATGTTCCTCTTGTTTTTGCTAATGTTGGTACCAAACTTCTTTGGGCTTAATTACAGGTCAATTAAAAAAAAATTCTTCCTTTACATTAAAAGGGAGAATAGGTGGCCTGTACATTTGTCAGCCTCAGCTAGCTAGTTAACATCCTTATTTCTGCTCATTAGGTGAACAGTGCAGGCATTGTGATCAACCATAACTGTGAAAATATCAAAATTGAGGACTACGACACCATGATGAACATCAACTGCAGATCAGTGGTATATCTGTGTAGTTTAGCTATACCACATCTTGTTAAAACTAAGGGTAAGTTGATTAGTTATAGTTCCAGATTTGTTAAGACATGTGAAATAGACACATCTTTTTCTATGTTCTCAATTGAAAATTATAATCTTTAAAATTTGGATATTTTTTTTCCTAGGAACCATTGTGAATGTATCTAGTGTCACTGGCCTGAGATCGGTAAGAAACTATAGTAACAGATCTGAGTAGAAAAGATTAATCCTTTTCATAAATAAATAAGAATGTGTTGGCATGTCTGTTAAATTGGCCAATCAAATTATAATTTGTTTTTTGTGTTTAACCAGGGCAAATTAAATTCATTGTTCAGACTCAATGATGTGTATACTGTATCAATTGATAGTTAAAAGCAATAGACTAGTAATATATACATATACAATAATTTATAAAAGAAGAAAACTGACAACAAAAAATATTCTAAAAATCTAATTTTTTTTCATTGGAATAATCTATTGCTCTCCTTGATAAATACCAGTATCATTATTTACATAGTTAATACTGTTTCTTAACTTCAGTTTCCTAATGTCCTGTCTTACTGTATGTCCAAGGCTGCATTAGACCAATACACCAGGTGTGCTGCCCTGGGTAAGATATAATACCATGCAGGACCCATACAGAATAGTGAACAATGTACCGACAGAGGCCAAGATTTAAGTTATTTAAGCAGTCAGGAAATGGAGTGTGTGAGACAAAAAGGTATTAGGGAGATGCGTTCAAATTTCAAAGTATTTATTATTATTTCAGAGCTCGCACCTAAGCAAGTGAGAGTCAATGCAGTAAAGTAAGTCCAATGATGTGTTGTCTTTATCTACTTGTAGTAATAACCACACTATCAGTCACCAGTTTACCTTATTTAAATGAGTAGAGTAAATCTACATGTAGAAACACATTGGTGTCAGAAGTTGTTAAATAGCTCTGCTGTAAATGAGATAATCTGTTCTGTTTAGGATTCAAATTTGTTTATGATTCTTTCTGGAAAAAGTGTGCCATTCAGTGTGTGAATGACAATTTCAGTCCTGGAGTTATTGTGACAGAGATTCACAAACGAGGAGGGATGAGTGAAGAACAGTATGCTCAGGTAATTTTGAAAAGCAAAAAATATTTTTATTTAATTTTCATTCTGTACATGTAGTTTTACTACAGATAGCATTTACATCCAGGAATCAAAATGATTATTTGTGTTTCTTTTATTCTGATAGACTTATACCATTTATTAATTTTTTTTCGTATTTAAATTCTGTATGACAAATATTCCAGTCTTCACTACTGTTTTACACAAAGTATTGGTCAGTCTATGAATTCTGACGCATGAAAACAGAGATGCCTGTTCATACAAAAGTACCCCATTGGCATTTTTTGTTAATTCACAATTTAACTTTGTTTTTTATAAATAAAATTTCAGTTTCTCGCCCGTACCAAAACCACCCATGCCTTGGGACGACCTGGGACAGTGGATGAAGTGGCCAAGTGCATCAGTTTTCTGGCTTCCGATGATTCCTCATTTATTACTGGTGCCACTGTGCCCATTGACGGCGGAAGGCATGCCATGTGCCCTAGATAATACATGTACAATACATAGATAGTTGAGTCTAAAAATTACCTTGTTCAAAATATCTATCTTCAGTACCACATGCCTTGTATCGATGGTGGAATTTTCCTTGCACATATAATGCGGAGAGGGTGAAAGGGTGACGCTTGACCCGACCCCCCTCTTGATGCTGTCGATCCACTGGTTATATACTTTTGTCAACTTAAGAACTTTCAAGAGTTAACATGTATACCCAAAATGCAGGGGCAGATCCGGGATTATTTGAAGGGGGGGGTCCGGGGATGCAAAGTCGACCCTACTCCCTACCCCATGCTGAGGGGCCTAGAAAATTTTGGTAAACGGTACCATTTGGTACTGTTTAGAACTAGTTAAAGTTCTAATTTCAAGAGGGGACTATTGGTGTGATTTTTTCAGAAATCGAAGGGGGAGTCAGGTCCCCCCTGACCCCTCCCCTAAATCCACCTTTGAAATGAATTTTATGTGCCGAAATGAACCAATTTAAGACCGGTAATTGGTTCTTGTGTCTACCCTTAGTACGTGATACAGCTTTGCAGCATTATTCCCACTTTCCTGATTACGTTAGACGGTTATATCTTTTTGTTCTGTTCATATGAATGTGCAGTGTCACATGGCAGCAGGTTTTGCTGCTTTAGGCCCGAGTGTTTAGTTTGCATATTGAGAAGACATTTTATTGTAAGCAAACAGTATATACTGAAGCAGTGATTGTGGAAGTGCATCGATATCAACTAGTAGACTCACTAATATTTACACTTTTAATGCAGCATTCTTGATCTCAAAAGATGTTAGAAAATATTTGCTGATAACTATATTGAATAAGTGAGTGTTAACGTTGTCTGGCAATAAATGTATGTGTACATTGTATTTACAGTCAAGTTTTTTTCCAGTTTACTGGTATGAAATGCTGATTTCTGAAACATATATATATATATATATATATATATATATATATATATATATAATTAACAAATGGCAATTACCAGTCATACTCTGTACCAAAACCAGAGCCTAATTAGCAAATAAACTTGATGAATTTAGCCTTACACTACAGAAAATATTGATGTAGCTTGTGTGACTGAAAGTTGGCTTAAAGAGGACACACCAGATGAAATTATCTCAATTAATGACTATAGTGTGGTTCGTCGCAACAGACCAGGTCAGGGGTAATCCTAGAGAGGGGTGAGAAACGGCCAGTGTTCTCATCAGTGAGGCTAACCATTTTCAGGGTACGTACGCACAGACAGAAAACCATGGATTGGGGGAACGCTACTAATGTAGCCACTAGTAGTGCTAGTAGACATCAGTCTGTTATCTTGAACAAGCACCTCAATGACCATTGAACAGTTGTCAAAAACAAAAGACCCAGGTGTGGTAGATTGACTGCTGTTCATGCGTGGCGCAAAGACCAAGCCTAATTGCCCATCAAGGTCACAAACCAATATCCTGTACTGATGGTTAGGCTCGTCTTTGTCACGATCAGTTGTTATCCCTTTAAATAAACAAATAAAAAGAGAAAAAAAATCATAAGATCATTATTTTATGAGAAATTCAAATTTTACTGCAGACTACAGAACCATTTGATGTTCAGACCTTTATCTTATTTGAAATATATCTTTGCACTTATATTAAGTATCATAATTGTTATTCAAAACAAATGAAGGATATTAGTTATGATACAAGAACTAATGTTAATTGGTGTCACAGATAATTTTCTGATTCTTATCATTACACACTGGATAGCCTTCAAATGAACATCTTTTAACACGTCTTACTTTAGGGTATTCTTTAAATTTTCCTTTACTTCATTTCTTACATCTTTACTTGCACTTATAAGCATTTCATCATCTGCAGATGAAAAAAAAATCTATTTTAAGTCTGTTTCTTGTATCAATAAACTTATTATTTATTGTAAAACACCCATTTCCTTTTCCTTGCACTTTATGCAATACAATTTTTTTCATTCCATTTGAAAATGAAACATTATTTTATCACAGCTAATTTAAAAAATATAAGTATCTGTCAGCGCTGAATTTACGTCTATGTATATACCTTGTTCTTTAAAATATACCTGAAAAACTACATATTAATCTTCAGTTTCTGAACATTTTAAAGTGCATGTCATTTTTTCAAATATCTGAATACTTTCACTTTCCCATGAAGTTCAGTCACAACCAGATCTTCATCCTGATTGATGGTACATCCCCATGGTTCATATAATCCATCAACGTCAGTTGCTATGTACTGGATGAACTTCCCATATGGGGATACAAGGTGTATGCAGTTGTTATCATAATCAGTGACCAGTATGTTGTCATATGCATCAACACAGACACCATAAGGTCGGCCTAACTGGTCATCAGGTCCTGTGTACTGATACAGTAGGTCACCAGATGGGGTTAGGATGTGAAGTTTCTTTTGTGTTACATCACTAACAACAAGGCACCCGTTCCTCATATATGCCACTTTATATGGTGCATTGAACAACTGTTTCCCATCTTTGTCCTTTATCACATCAGTTGAAGTTATTTTCCCTTTGATATCAATACTGAACGCACTCACAGACTTTTCATTATAACCCTGTGCCACAGCAATCTTAGTGCAGCTGTTATTGAAAGCCACACCCCTTGGGCTGTGAACATCTACAGTTTGCTGTGCTTCCCATTGTGGTGACAGGATGAACAGTTTGTTGTTGTCTGTATCAGATAGAACCATCCTTCCATCAGGGAAGTGACGGATCCCTACTGGACATGTCAGCTGTATATCTGAAACACTAGTGATCTCTTTTCTTAATGTACCATCTGAACTAAAAACCTTGACGTTGTTATGGATGCCATGGGTAGTAACATACTCCCTATTTGGACTCACTGAAATGTCCCCAGGTGTCAACCCAGTGTCAAACTCTAGCATACATTCAGCCTGTGGTTTGAACTTGGGCAAAGCTGGGTGTCTAGATATCTGCAAATTCCCCAGGCCAGCCCCACTGGATATCTCTTGGTCCAATTCTGTGTTGGTGGTGAGTGTGAGATTTAGTTCTTCGGGAATTTCGTCCACAGCTGAAGTGGACTGTAGCTCATCTAGTCTCTGTCCAAGTTGGTGTTGTAACATGAGGATATCTATGGGGGCACCATGCTGAAGGATGTTGTTTACTGCATCTGCTGTGGTTTTGATGGAGGAGCACGTGGCACTGCAGTTTTTGCGGGAAGCTTGTAAATTATTTCTGTGAGCACTCATGGTTTGATGAACCTCCTGTAGTAAGGTCTTCTCTCCTTGGTCTACGATTTGGTGTAGGTGAACTGCACGAGCTTTTATCTGCTGCTGAACAGAGTTTTCATTTTCTTGGAGGGTTTCCAGTGTTTCATCAATTGTAACTAATGTTTTCTCACCTGTTACTAATTTTCTCTGAATCCCATGAAATTTTGTCTGAAGTTTTGGTTTTACAATCTCTGCAGCTTTTTGAAGAGAGATATGTTTGTGACCATCATGGTGTAGATCTCTACAGTCACAACAAATGGGGATGTTGCAGTCTGAACAAAAATATCTTATCATCTCATGCTTGTGCTCTGGGCAGATAATCTTTTTCTGCTCTTGGATCTCTTTTTGATACGCGCTGCTGTAAAGCTGTTGAAAGGTGAGTAGTCTGTGGTCTTTAGTGAGTCTGCTACCACAGTGGAAGGGAGAACACCTCTCACATAGGTAGTCATGGCAGGTGATGCATTTTGATGCTGCTACAGTTTCAGTTTGAAAAGACAAGGCACAAGTGCTGCACTTTTTCTTATGTGTTGACTGAAGTACAGTGTCCTGCAAACTTTCAATGTAGAAATTGTGAGCAAAGCCCTCAAGTCCATCTTCAGGAACTTCAGTTTCTTTCTGACACATGGGACATTGGAATTTACTTCCTGGTGTTAAATCAGAAATACAAGTCTTCAGACAACCTTTACAAAATGTATGCCTGCATGGTAAATCTGTCGGATCTTTGTGCTCCACAAGGCATAATGGACAGCTGTCAAAATGTTCAGTTATTTTGGCTCGTAAGCTTTCTTCGTCATCTCTGCTTGCTTG
Source organism: Lingula anatina (assembly GCF_051362555.1). Lineage (NCBI taxonomy): Eukaryota > Metazoa > Brachiopoda > Lingulata > Lingulida > Lingulidae > Lingula > Lingula anatina. The sequence continues at coordinate 66,267,543 of NC_141767.1, read as the reverse complement.
AGCTGTAGCCATCTTGGGGGTGTGGAGCAAACTGTTCTCTGTAGAGCAGAGTTATATCTTATCTATAAGCCAGTTGGATCTCTTTCAAGGCCAGGGTACTTTGTTTTTTTGCTTTTCAATGACATTTTTTTTTTAATTAAGCATATCATTAGAGATTTGTATATTTTTTATATTTCTAAATATTTTGCTTGTATTTTAAGTACTCATACTTTGTGAGAAAATATGTAAGTTAATAAATGCTACTGAAGATATGATGAAAAATTATTTATATGTGTCACATGTAAAATTAAAATCTAGCCAGATTGCAATTGACACACACACACACACACACACACACACACACACACACACACACAAAAACGCACCCATTTTATTATATTTATCTTTTACATGGCCTGATGGAGAAAACAAGAAATAAGTCTGTGTGTGCATATGTGCATGAATGTGCACACCCATTTTTTAATAAATGTTCTCCCAAGCATGTAACTCTCACTCTCTTTCTCCTTGTGAGGAAAATGTTTAAGTTTTAACACCTACACAAATTGACCAAATTTACAATAGGGTATACAAATTCAGAATCCAGGAATTTTTTTAGTTGTCCTTCCAGGAGATGAGTAATGCATAACTGTCTTTTTTAATCATTTAATAATTAACTTCCACAGTATCAACATATAGGCACTCAGGACTGGTCTCAGGATGTCTGGAGCCTTATGACTCTGGTTTTTATCTACAAGATAACCCTATTGTTCTGAACAATAGTTTTATGTATCAATTGAGTGTTATTATCATAATCTGTGTAATATTCCAACAATTTCAGATCACTAGGTAAAGAATAACGAAAATAGAACAGAAATAGAAGGATCCGGACATGTACCATTCACATTTTTGACTATATATATATACCTCCTTGTGAAAAAAGATATTGCATTCATGGAGGTCAATTCCTGCTGCATATCAATCCTTTCCAGTGAACCTTGTTTTAAAAAACGAAGTTTAAACTGGCACAGTGTAATTGTGTAATATCTTTTATTTTGCAATAAAATGATACGGTTCATTGGTTATCTTTGCAATTCATGTTTCATCTTGTCTGGGTAAAAAAAAGTTGAACAACAATATTTGGATCGATCTATCTCCCTGGGGAGTCTCACTAAATTGCTGTCAACTTGGCCGGCTTAAATGTCTGTCACGCCTAGTAAAGCAGCTAGGGGGTAATTATCTTTACCCCCTAGCCGATTTGGTAAGCGAGACTGACATTTAAGCCGATTAGTTGAAAACAATTTAGCGAGACTCCCCAGGGAGTTAGATCGATCCAGATGGATCGAACTATGTATGGGAACCCAGTCTAAGAAATCGGCAACTTGGGAGGGGAAGTTTGGCAGGGAGTCTGCTGCTTATCTTTGTTTAACTTGAACATTGAAGGAAGCTACGTCGTATAGTTAGAAAAAGCCTATTACAAGTTGAAGATTTAATACTACGTACTTGCACGGCATGTACATTAGCGATTTTTACTGCGGTGACAGTTAACTGTCCGGATAGCTTTTACCCGTATGCTTAGGCACTGCAAGAAGTTAACTTATAACTTCTTGGGCACCGGCAGTAGCTAGCTACATTCTTCTGTGGAACAGAGAGTAGGTAACAACAATTTCGATCTAACTGTTAATTATTTTTTTTTATGAAAAAGAGAGGATCCAACCAGAGGGTGCACTACTGATAGCTTCACTTAGAAACAGCACAGTCCGACAGCATTGACAATCTTGTCTCTCATATCCAGCTGCCGAATTTTCAAGTCTCAAAACAAAACAAAACAAAAGAAAAAGAAAAAAACGCTGTTTCTGATAAACCACGTGCCTGTCATATGAAGTGTAGCTTAACGTGTTTAATCGATGTTTAGTTACCCTCTACCACAGCCGCAGGTTAAAAGCACACTTTTCTCACAGCAGAAAAGGTGTCCTGAATTAACCAGAGACATATCTGTAAATATCTAGTGAAAGCCACTCTGTGGCCCTGGTGGTGGGTACCATAGGTTGTGGTGGTTCTTGGTTTTATCGACCACCTCTATATGGTGCAGACGTACCTGAGCCGTTAGCCCTTTTTAGGTTACGTAATATAAATAAAGATCATGGTGTCGGATGAACAGGGCTGCAAGTTCGAGCAGTGATCTTCTCCAAAATGACATCGCTTAAAGACAAGGTTGTGATCATCACAGGTAAATATAACATGTTTTGCAGTACAGTGTCTGCGACTATGACAATATTGAATCGATCTGATATCCCTGGATGGCATAACATGACACAAGCTTTCACTAGCACTAGCATTGGTATGCACGTTCAACTGGATGAATCTAAACATTTTTGGGATAAGATATAAGACAACGATAAGAACACTTTGGTCTCTTTTTTTCCAGGGGCTAGTTCAGGTATTGGTCAAGGTACAGCAATCCACGTGGCAAGCCTGGGCTGTAAGCTGACCATAAGTGGACGAAAGATGGACAACTTGCAGAAAACGTCTCAGATGTGTGAAGAACAGGGCTTGGCTAAGGAGAAGGTTTAACCTAGATATAAAATTGAATTATAAAAGGCCCCTACGGTACCATACAGTCTGACAATCTTCTCAATAAATGTATCACATCAAGAATGCATATAAAACTGTTAAGACGAAAACGTACAAGTTCAACAAAACATTAAATGTAACCTGGTATATAAAAATGCTGTTTATTAAATGCTAAGATTATAAGAAAACATTGCGATTATGGAATATAAAGGTAAAAATGGGGTAATAACCTTTGGCATTATGTACAATATCGGCTTCTGCACGATTATGCAGGTTCAGTTGCCTATATAAAAACTAACCCTTTTATTTCTTCAGATCCTAATGGTTGGAGGAGATGTTACAGATGATGCAGCAATGAGAGAGCTGGTGGAGAAAACAATTGATTATTATGGACAGCTTGACGTACTGGTAAGTAAAGGCGTGACCTAGCCTAGATGTAGTGGTAGCGTGCTGCAGTGCACGTGCATTTTGTGTGAGATAATGTACTGTCTCCCAAGCGATGTAGGCCAGACTGTGAGAGGTGTACGTGAGAGGCATACGTTGCGAGAGGGTGGCATTGTATTGTTTGAGATATATTCCGAAAAACACTCCCAATCCAAATAAAGCGTATCGCCAAGGTCACATAAAACACCTCTGTCATGACATCCTTTCAGCCTTTTGTATCACAATCGGCAGGTACAAAGCAAGAAAATTGAAAAGAAAAACATCCAATAAATCCCACTACACTGTTTCTGTTTTTATGTAGAGATTCAGGAAACTATTTTACAGTTAACATACAGGCTAAGTCTGTTTAAGTTAACCTACCCGCACGAAAACGCAGTAGATACTCCAGCGCAGTAGACTACTGCAATCTTACTGCAAACATATACTCCAACGCAGTAGACTACTGCAATCATACTGCAAACATGCTTCAAATCTGCTTCGATTTGGGAGCTACTTAGTAGAATTGCAGTAGGCTATACTGCATTTCTACTGGAAATATGCTCCACACCACTACTGTACTAATGCTTCTTTGCTATTTCGATACTACTGCATTTTTGTGTGGGTAGTTACACGATTCCGTAATAAAAGGAAGAAATCTCCAAACATATATATATATATATGGTAGAGAAGCATATTTTTATATTATTAAATTTATTTGATGTAAACTTAGCGATAATGTCTTTTGAGAATCAGATGAATTGAAAAATCCTATGCTAATGTATTGGACATATGTTTATCACCCCTCCCCCTAGCTGTTTTCAATAGCGATACTTTCACTTAAGGTGAACTGTGCAGGTGTTTTGATATATGATACTTGTGAGAGTATCAAGATAGAAGACTACGACAACCTAATGAATATCAACTGCAGATCGGTAGTATATCTGTGCAATTTAGCTATACCCCATCTTATCAAAACTAAAGGTAAGAAGACAACTCTTTTTGCATTGTTCAATATATTGTAAAAGATTTCAGGGTCACAATTAAAGTGTTACAACTTTTAAGCTTAACTTCTTCATCAATTCTAAAATAAAATTATAAAATAAGAAAATAGGCCTAATAATCATGTTCGTAAAGGAGAGCCGTTTTTCAAGTTGCACCACCTGATACTTGGGTCTACATGACCCATACATTGAAAGTGAAAAATATGTATTTTGAATTTTTGTAGGATGCACTGTGAATGTGCCCAGTGTCTGTGGCCTGAGGGCTGTAAGTAGAAAGAATTACTAAAATAAACAGAAAATAAACAGTTTCTTATGAAAATGAAATAAATGTGTTGGCACTTAACTGACTGTGGTTTTTATTCATATGGCATTAAAATGTGAAATATAACCTTTTACACATACATTTCATATGCCTGATGAAAGCTGACTTGACATAACTTTAGATGAAAAGGTGAAAAGTGAAAACAATCTGAAAGAAAGAGATTACATCTGTATCTTAAGAAAACTAATAATTTGTTGGAGTTAGCTATACTTCCCTCATAATATGTGCCAAAATTATGATTGCACGTATTCTGTATATTATCTTAACTTCAGTTTCCTCAGGTCATGTCTTACTGTATGTCCAAAGCTGCACTAGACCAATACACCAGGTGTGCTGCCCTGGGTAAGATAATATACCATATACAATAGTGAACAATGTACAGAAAAAAGCCAAGATTTAAGTTATTTAAGCAGTCAAGAAGTGGGGTGTGGGAGGCAAATAGTTATAAGAGAAGATTCAAGTTCCAGTGTAATCATAATGATGATGATGACGATGATAAAAATAATTGGAGCTGTGCAATTTAATACATATTAATTTGATAAATATTAATGGGAAGGGCGGGTGGGTAAATCTGGTGCAAATTCGGATGAGAAAACCATTCAGTTGGCAGAGCGTAGCGTGAACTAGTGGTTTTAACTGAGAAAGCTGCAGGCCACAAGATATCCAGACATCAGTTGCTAGTTCGGGTGGCTGGTGCTTCATAAATTATGTATCAAATTTTACACAAATATTAATACCAAATTCTGCATGAATAATTGTACCAAATTGATCTGGGTTAATCTGATCATGCACGGTTATTGAGGAAATACAGTTCAAGTTCCATCGCACTGTAAAATGGCAGATTTTCAAGATCACACAAAAGATGATTGAGAGAAAATATGTAAAAGCGTGATCATTTTGGAGAGATAGAGTATTAATACCCTTGCATTTGCATGAAAATAAGATACTGTGAATAAACGTTTGAAAATCTAACTCGTCGTCGCCAATGTATAACGTTATTATCATTATTATTACAGAGCTGGCACCTAAGCAAGTGAGGGTAAATGCAGTAAAGTAAGTCTGTTTTATCTTTAATTATCCACAAGCTATATATATATATATATATATATATATATATATATATATATATATATATATATATATATATATATATTACTTTTTTCATCAGGAAATTCGGAAGGCAAACAGGATTCCAATTTGTTTATTAGCTTTTATGGAAAATGTGTGTTATTCAGTGTATTATAATACTTAAAATGATAATTTTAGTCCTGGCGTCATCGAGACAGTGATTTTCAAACGAGCTGGGATGAGTGAAGGAGAGTATGCTCAGGTAATTTTGTGTCAGTAAATGTATTTAGTGTATTGGGAATACAAATAAGATATTACAGCCAGTTTGTAATATTTCTCAATTTCCGTGAATACGTTTCCTTGTGTTACGTTTTGTCAGATTTACATCATCCATGGTAGTTATATTGCCTATGTATTGTTATGTTCATGATCATCGATGGTAAGTTATGCACTTTTATTATTTTATTTTATTAGAAAAAAAGAGGTGCTTTATATAACCTTTTAAATATAGTACCTAATATGAGTATTTGTCAATTTCAATGCCTCTGCTTCAAGATGATGCTTTATTTCCCCCAGTTTGTTAAGCATAGCAAAACCACCCATGCCTTGGGACGACCTGGGACAGTGGATGAAGTGGCCAAATGCATCAGTTTCCTGGCTTCCGACGACTCCTCGTTTATAACTGGAGCTACTTTATCTGTGGATGGTGAAAGACAGGCCATGTGCGCAAGATAATACAAGATCAAGAAAAAATGACTAATAAAAAACTGGAACTTTCGTTTTATTTATTTGTTTTTCTGCTTAATTATATTAATTTTGTTTTTTAGGGAAATGATTTTACCAAGAAAGCTTCATAAGTACACTTGGGATGGTTTTAATAATAAAAAGAAGCACCCAAATTCTATGGACGAGATTTCCGTGGCATGCGAATCGACCTGAAGTTAGGGTCAGGTCTATTCTTTAAAAAAAAAGCTACTGAGGCACTTTTTGACGTTTTCATTTTTTCCTTCTCTGAATCTAAGATAAATTATCTGTTCGTCTTTGGATGTTTTGTGTACGAAACATTTAATTAAAATACAACAGAAAATATACCACAAACAAGTATCTGTACATTTCATTCACGAGCTTCTCTCATGTATCAGTATGATTGGTTGATGAATATTGAAACTTTCTTTCTCCTGACATAATAAACAAAATCAAAATCTTACCAGCCTCCGTCTCCATTACGGAAGTGGCCGATGGGTCTGCCACTGAAGAGTGGTCCCCTTCTCCGTGGGCGCTTAATTTTCAAAGATTAATATTACATGTTTGCTTATTGCCAGTGTGTAGGTGTCTGAATATCGTTTTCTCCAGAGAAGTTACCTAATTAGCTAAAGTTATCAAAGACAAATCTTATAAAATGACAATATATTTATAGTTTGACCTTTTCCAGGGGGTAGTTCAGGTATTGGTGAAGGCACAGCCATCCACATGCAGTGGTGGATGTAGTCCTGACCACCCCCCCTTCAGTTTCTGAAAAAAATTACACTAATATTCCCCTCTTGGAATTAGAATTTTGACTAGCTGATTTATAGTTCTAAACTGTACCAAATGGCACCGTTTGCCCTCTAAAATACCAACATTTTCGGGGCCCTCCACCATTCAAATAATTCCGGATCCGCCCCCGCAGCTATCAACTCTGTTTAAAGTCCATTTAATCGCTACAATAATTGCAAAAATTCTGATTTTCTTAAAAAGGCTTACTTCTGATTTTCAGTAGAGGCAAAATGATGCTAAAATACATGTATGTTGTTTCTGCTTCATGTCTGAACATTAGACAAATTTGCTGCCTTGTTTTTCCTTCTCTGTCCAGGTGCATAACCGATCCATAACCGTTACATGAATATATGTACACTCTAAAGTAAATGAACGCACCGACACGTAGCATATATTCTATTTTCCGTCGCTGTGTTCTAATAAGGAATACCTTGTGTTCTCGTCAGAATACATTTCTGTTCTCATCAGAATACTTGGCGTTCTTTAGTGTTCATTTTGAGAACGTGTGATGTTTATATCCACAGTGGTATAATTTCGTTATAGGCTCCATGTAAGAAAATGTTTTTTTATAGTGTGCTGAAATGTTTTAGGGCATTCAATGTTTTGGAATTGACTGCCGTCCCCTCGTAGTTAGCAACTACGGCGATTTACAGCGTCATACGGTACTCTGGCATAATTGAATCAATGTTTATTGAAATGTACCGAAAATGGCCCTGTTCAATGGAAATTATTAAAAATAAAAGTGATTCAAAAATATCTGGTGTCAGGCCTTCCCAACTACCAGACTCGGCACCTACGGGTCCAGTATAAACCGGTTTATCAGACCACACTACCCGTTTTCAAGGTGTGTGTCAGATCGCATTACAGAGTATCAGCCACCACACCGATTTTGCCTGGTGCGCGATGTGATAGCAATGATCCTAAGCGGGGTTGGAAAGTAGTGCATCTCATCTAGATTCATGCGCTGCTGCAATTTTCTCTGTTTATGCTCAAATCTGACAGTACCGCAATTTTTAACATAAAATTTAGGTTCGGACATAGCCATTGATGTTTTGTAAATAAGAACTTGCAAACTTATATATTAATTTAGAAAAGTATACCTAATTTTGATAGCAGAAGCATATTCTGTCGGGGGTTAAATATTTTTGTGACTACCGGGATGGACGAGATTGAGGGCAGGGGTAATCCTAGAGAGGGGTGAGAAACGTCCATTGTTCTCGTCAGCGAGGCTGTCCTTTTTCAGGGTTTGTACGCACGGACAGAAAACTTAAGTATTGTGGGAACGTTACTAATGAAGCCACTGGTAGTACTAGTAGATATCAGCCTGTAGTCTTGAACAAGCGCCTCGATGACGAGTGAACAGTTGTCAAAAACAAAAGACCCAGGTGTGGTAGTTCAACTACTGTTGATGCGTGCCGCAACGACCAAACCTAATTGCTCCTCAAGGTCACAAAACAATAACCGGTACTGACGGCTAGGCTCGTCTTAATCATTTAGACTACGGTCCATGAACGGGTTATATAACGCATTCACGCGAGACGTGCGGTTATGCGAGTTTCACCACGTTAGTACCCCACCTGATATGCATAAAAGCGTTTAGAAAAGCTCTTTCCTTCAATATGTGATGTGGCCAAACAATTTTCACGGTGCATTAAGATAAACAGTAAAAGAATATCCACAATAAATTCGGCAACCGAGAGGTGCGGCAACATATAGATAATTGCGGTAGTATTTATGCCGAAACATCAAAATGAATAGCCCCGCCGTTCGAGCCTTTTAATCAGATTCAGATCAGATTAACCAATCAAAGCAACGGAAAGGGGGTCACGTCACCTTCCCACCAGGCCATGCCATGTAAACAAAGCAGCATGGTCGGCTGTAATGAAGAGTCTGAGGAGGGAGACGCGAAATCTTCGCCAAATTCTCATCTTTCGTGTTGCATGCACATAGAAGAAGGTAGCTAATTAAGAGACTCTAGATACCATCACACGTGTTCGCTGGGAAACTTTTAGAGTCGCAGCGAAACAATGGCTGAAATTTGGCAGCAGAGAAGCCGCTGCTGTTCAGTGGATCCGTACAGTACGGATTTAGATAAGGATTCGACGATTTGGAAGCCAAACCATGATGTCACTTTTCTTGCTACAGAAAGCTAATTAACAAGAAGGGGCTATCTCAGGCGGCAAAGAAGTATGAGAAAGCTGAGAAACAAGGCAGTCCTGCTGAAGAAGGTATGTCAACATATTGTAATTTGTTTTTAAGTCAGCCCCGATCGTGTGATGTTTACATTGTAAGTGGCTGATGTTACATATCAATATGTGACTGATAAAAGTGATATGAAAGAAAGAAAATAAGAAAATGATAAAAAAGTTTATTAGTGTTATTATTATTTTATTTGTAAATACTTAAAGGTTTTAAGATATGAAACAACTCCTCTCTGTTGAATAAGACCCCATTTCCAGAGATTAGATAGATCTACTTTAGGGGTTCACGCTAAACAGCTGTCAGTGGGGCGGACACGAAAGTTAAATACCCCCTTACAGCTTGTAGTAGGCGGGACGGACATTTAAGCCGGATTATCTGACAGTAATCTAGTTAGACTCCCCGCGGGGACAGATCAATCTAAAAGCTCTGGGAATACAGCCTAAGCTAGCTGTATGTTCTTGCCATGATTAACATCTCATTATTAGTTCATCCATATTTATCATAATTAGCATTGCATTTACACAAAATAATGTAAGGCTTCACACAACAAGATATACAAACAAATGTTATGGTGGGATTTTATGAGACAGAGGCTTAAGTATCATGGTAGAATCTTTTATGTTATTTGTGGAGTGTTCCTCCCCCCCCAATACATTGCTGCACATGTGCAACCATTAGTGAATATAAATATGTATAGGCTAAGCCCAACTTCAATGAGAATGTATTTTAGGGAATATTTACTGTATCTTGTGAGCCAGAAAAAGTAGGATAGCTTTTCACAGAACAAGCTGCAATGTGATTAATTTAATTAGGACTGTTAGGAATAATCCTTGTAACTTTCCCTTATGAATAGAATCAGTAAAGGTATACATAAATAGTATCAATAAAGAAATACGTTGACAAACAGTATCAATTAAGGAATAATGATAATGAGTAGGGTGACTGGTAGATATAGTTCAGTTTAAAGAGAAGAGTCACTTTTATTCAAGGCATCTGATATTAATCTGGGCAGCAGAATGCTAGTGGGCTCCCTATTAATTATTAGATCTTTAAGCTTGATTAATTTGTCTTAGTTGCAACAAATATTAAACAGTGGGTCTCATTTGCCTATAGTTTGTTACAGCTTAGTTCCTCATAAAAGGAACATGCTGAGCCACTAATACATTGAATCCTATACCTACCCTATGCCCTTTGAATCATGAGGATATATGTAATTATAGTTGTCAATATCACTTGGTGTCAATCATGTGATAAACTCACATGCGACTGTCTTATCTTATTTCATTATTATTCATTTATTTTATAGTTAAATCATAGTGATTGTATATACAATTGCACTTGCAACAATCAAGGATTTGCGGTCTGCTCTGTATTTGCTAAATCATTTGTGTATCCAGGTATCCAGATGTTTTTATTTGAAATATGTATTCTATGTTGTCTTTTTATTTATACAGGGCAACTGTTTTTATAACTGAATTTTGAGCACATTACTATTTTTACATATCTTTGTTACACCCACTTGAATATTTATCCAACGTTAAAGTTGTTTCTGTAGTAGTCAGTATCTGCACATTATAATGCACTAATATATATGGTATGAAAAGTAAAATGTTATTTTGCTTCTTTTACAGAACCATCAACCAGTTATACTCTTCCCAAAATACAAGGTCCATCTCCCAAGAAATTGAGATCAGTCTCAGGGTTTGGTATATCAAAGTCACCAGTGCTGCCAGCTATCTGCACTATTTGTAAAAAAAAAGTTGTGGTCACTTAGTCTAATTTTTGCAAGTGTTTTGATATTTAATGGGGAGACACTCATTTTGATGTAATTTTCACATTCATAATATTTTTTTATTGTTTTGTATGTCCTTAATTTGTTTGAGATTGAGCTATTTAATTCCTGCCAGAAGTGTTTTTCGATTTTTATGTTCAATATTTCCAAAAGGTTTTCTATTTGATATAATTTCTTTGGTGGGTTGTTATCTTCGGATAGATTCTGTCCATGTGTTTCCCTTTGTATCTTGCTCAAGACTGTGCACCTGATTTACAGTTCTATTATCTACTAGTAGTTGTTCCAGTCTAAGACTAATCTTTAGACAGGTTTAGTTATAGTTGAAATAATAGGGTAACTGCCAAGCTCAGCTCTAAAAATGGTATTGCTAGCCTGCTTTCTTAGACCTAAAATCCATTTGCAAAATTTTAAGTGTACCTGTTCGAATGGCATTTTATTAATCTTTTTCAGATATGCACAAGAAATGTAGAAAGTTATAATTTCACAGTTTAAATAATTAAGTTGGAAAAAATATATTATATATATATCATAAAAGCCTTGTTAAATGTGAGCTGTTATTTCTTTTAATATGCTGTTGTTACTAGACAATGCTGCAATTAATTGCAATTATCAAACTTCTTTAAAAATTGTACCTCTGCAATTTAAAGATAAACTTGAACATAAAAAACTCAATTATTCTACCTAGTGAAGCACTTACATATTTTTGAAATAATTTTTTGAGCACTTGCCAGCTTCATAAACAGACAGCCCACATGAATACCTAGTTTGTACTATTTATCAGTGTAAAATATTGAGTCAAATAATTTTAAGTGATTATATGCGCTTTAACACACCTGAGAATTTAAAATGCATTCAATGTAACATTACTGAACATACATGCAAGTGATTATATCATCACTATATTGGGTAATAGTGTGACCTGTGTGCGATTGTAGAAGTGGTACAATGCACAGTGTACGGGCTATACTACATACCTTTTAACCGTGAATTCACGTCATCATTTAGCCAATTATATAAATACACCTAAAATACACGTATTCTCCAACTATTTAAATCTTTCTCTCGATATTGACATCGATTTTAAAAACCTAGGACTTATTTTTTTATTGAAACAACGCATGGGAATCATCTATTAAATGTGCAAGCTTCGCATGGAAATTCATTGTTTACATCGATGAGATGTAGGTCAAGTGATCACGTGACCCCTTTCCGTTGCTTTGATTGGTTTAAAGGGTAGAACGGCAGCACTTGGAACTACTCGGATGTCTCCGCACTCGACAGTCGAGGATTGCCGATTGGAACGGCAGGGCTATTCATTTTGATATTTCGGCATAAATACCATCGCAATTATCTATATGTTGGCGCATCCTACGGTTGCCGAATTTTTTGTGGGTATTTTTTAACTGTTTATCTTCATGGCACCGTGAAAATTGTCTGGCCACTGGAGCTTTTCACACAATGAAACGATAGACCAGTGTAGGTAAGGGACTACGTCTGGGTTTTTTGTTCTTCACTTCCACCGTGGTCTAAGGTATAGGTAAAGTACGAGGCGCTGAGCTTTACGAGAAATAGAGCAGATAATTGGCGAGGCGAAGCCGAGACAATTATCTGCTCTAGTTCTCGTAAAGCTCAGCGCCGAGTGCTTTATCTGGCCAAGAAGTTATAATGTCATTATAACTTCTTGATCTGGCTTAAAGCACGAGTAATTAACCCTGTGCACTGGTGCGTGGAACGCATTCGTGGATGACGTGACTTTACACGAAATAAAGCACAGCGCGACCTATTGTCTTTTGACAGGAGAGTGCTTTAAGTGAAATTGCCAATCACAGTTATCAACTTTTTAGCAAACATTTTATTCGCAACCATCAACATGACTAAAAATTTGCAGTGGCTTGTTGTATTGGTGCATGTGCCTACACCACAAAAAATTGGCAGTGTTATAATATACATGTTAGGAGGAAACATCATGAAATGATTCATCAGGTCTCAAGGCATAAGCATAGTCTTGGAGCAGGATGTGACTTGTTGTAATCCTTCAGCCTGGCCCTACATCCCATGAGCCTTTCAAGATTGATGAGACTATTTTGCTGAATGTGGATAAAGGTATATACATGCTTACATAATACAGTAAAACTTCCTTCAGTTCTCGAAAGTCTGCTTTTTTGCACACAGGAATGCCATACTACATTTTGGCTAGAAATTATTTTTAAAAGTAATGACGAATAAAATTTTGGTTTCTATTAAAAATGTCAAAAGCATTGTTTTCCTGTATGTAATGATGACTCAATTGATCTGTGTTGGTAATTTCTGTACATTTCATTAAAAGTTCATGCACCTCTTTGGACATATATCAGTCATTTTATTTCAGTCATTTTCCACTACTGTACTAATGTTTCATGCAGTTACTTTTTTTATTCGTAAATTTAATTAGCTTCAGATAAAATCTCTGAAGAAATTGTAATGTCACCACTTTCTCCATTCAGTGATTTGGTCAAGTCCACCTCGGTGTCAATGGGACCCCTGCAAGGGTGTGGTCTTTATGATCACAGAAGTGGCCTCCTTTTGCTACAACATATTGTCAACAATTGGGGACCAGGCCCCGTATCTCGAAAGGTTCGCCATGTTGCGCACGTGCGCTTGCAAGCGTCTCGATTCCATAACCGATTCTATTTCGAGATACGGGGCCATGGAATCGAGACACTTGCGCACACCTTGAAAACGGGTAGTGTGGTCCGATATACCAGTTAATTCAGGATCCTTATGTGCTGAGTCTGGTAGTTGGGTAGGCCTGTATTTTATTGTCTCTATGGGGGTATATGGGGACTTTACGACATTCGGTTTGAATGTTTTAACCACTTTTGATAGGGCTTTTTTTGCATTGTATTAGATTAATGTGGCAGTCTAAGGTTCATCTAGGTGGCTTTCAAAAGTGGTTTTAAAATCATATAGCGATTTTAAGACAATCGTTTACTATCCAATCAAGGTGACAGCCGAGCGTGGGCTCATCCTGTCTGTGTTCTGACTGATACTCCGAAATGCGATCTGACACACACATCTTGAAAACGGGTAGTGTGGTCCGATATACCGGTTAATTCAGGATCCTTAGTGCTGAGTCTGGTAGTTGGGTAGGCCTGACCTACCACATCAGCATTGAAAAAGATGAAGACATACATGAACTAACCAGTAGTTGAGCAACATGTAGAAAGTCCTGAGGATGTAGAGCGTCACGTGCAGGAACTGCAGACTGCTTGGACTTAGAAAAATTGGAAGCATGTAAGGGCGTTGCTGCGGAGCACACGACCACACCAAATGGCACTCCTAAGTGAGGATGATATGGGACTTGGTATTGAAACGACATTAACGAAGTATCCATGCTTCAAAGAAAACACTTATGTAAGTTTTTTTAAGCTGCTGCTAGCTTGTTTTGGACATGTCAAAATCCAGTGTCAAATTGAAGCTTTTTATATACTTACTCAAGTTACTTAAAGAAATCTTTTAGATTACAGTGTCAAAATAAAGAACTTGCTGCCAAATTTGTATGCCGGGTCTCGTAAAAAGTGTTCTGAAATATATGTAATTGTGTTCTAAAACACAAACACAAAAAAGAACATAAAAATGTGTTCTATATTTCACAACGCTTACTGTTCTAGCGTCAGAACACTGTTTAAAGCGTTCTCAAAATGTAACATTTAAACAAGTAAAAAGTGTTCTGAATTTACATGTACATGGAAATGTGTTCTGAACAAAACACAAAAAAGAACATAAAAATCACGGGTGGATCCAGAGATATTTTCTGACAGTCTTCCAAATTATCTTTGTTGATCCATTTTCCATTTTTGACCGTCTTCCGACAGAAAACACTAGATGGCTGACAATGTAAACTGAAAATCTGACCGAAAATTTATACACCAGAAGACCCAGAAGACGGCCTAGATCCGTGTTCTATATTTCACAACGCTTACTGTTCTAGTGCCAGAACACTGTTTAAAGCGTTCTCAAACTGTAACATTTGCACACTTAAAATGTGTTCTGTTTCATGTTTACGAACTTTAGAGTGTAGGAGAAAGGAAATGACCAGGTGCGAAAATCGTCATAGTGGCTTATTAAATCTAATTGCAAGGTCACCTTTTTGTGAAAAATGAATTATTGCAAAATCATGTAAGTCGATTTAACTTGCATGAATTTTTTTTTTATAACAACGTTTATTCGAAAGAAATGGAGGCAAAGCGCTGGAAGCATTAAATGCTCTCCACAAAAAATTTATACACCTATGGAAGAAAACTTCTAAAATGACACTTCAAAAGTGTAATTTAAAAAGACAAGAAAGTGCAAATGACATTCAACAGTGTTTAATCAAAAGTAAAGGAAACATACATTTGAATAATAAAGAATCTAATAATAATCTAACTTATTAGTTTCAGAAGGAAACAAAACATGTTCTTGGTTTTTACATCGTTGAAATAAAAACTTAATATATAAGAAATATATAACAATGATAATCAGTATATTTAAATCCACAGAGGACTACTCAGGCAAATAACAGGTATCCAATATAATAACGCCTGTGGCTTAAAGAGCCACTCCATGGTATTTTCCTGTCAAAATGAATTTCTTGAGGTTCTCTCCAAGCTTTGATATCCCCACGGTCATGAACTGAACTGTAAAACTTATAATAATTCCCAATTCAGACTCAAAAGACAATAAAACCCTTTAGATAAAAGATTATCTTAAGCATAACTTGTGTTGTTATTATCATTTGAGCCTCCTTGGGTAGTAATTTGCCAGCTTGCAATATTTGTCTATACACGGCACAGGACCACCATACCCTCCTCCCCCCCCCCCCCCCCCCCCCCCCCCCCCCCCATTTTCTTGTGTAAAAACGAGGCTATGCACGTGACGACAGATGTCGTTTCTTTGTCTGGTCAGTCTTTTTAAACCAAATTTAAAATGAAACAAAGCATCAAATGTAAGTACTCTGTACAGGGACGGGCCAAACAGTAAGTTTTGAGTAAGGAAATATTGCTCTTCATACCAGAAAATTCATTTTGGAAAGGAAAATCCCGTGGAGTGGGCCTTTAATAAAATCTACTTTATGTAGCCAAATGTTCACAAGCACAACGAAGCTCTGTTTTTGCTCCAAATTAAGTAGGATAAGTCCATATGACTGAAATTGTCATTTATTAATGACGAAAACTAATAAGATACAAAGTTACAAAACTGGGGAGATAATAAACATCCCCCAAACTATATAAGTGCTAAATATAAAAATAATAAAGTATGTTAATGAAATGTAACCAGGATTAATTATGAAAAATATGAGAAATCACAACAGCTATAGGAGCAAAAAGTTGGCGCAAATGAAAATAAAAGGCCGAAAACTCCTGAATAATGCACTTCTTAATGTTGTGAATTTTACGAGAAAAGTGAGGGAGAGCATTAACTGTCTCCTGAATAACTGAACTCATATGCCTCTGATTAGCAGGCCCACCAGAGGCAAAGTGGCACTGTCCAAATAGGTGCCCCCCTTAATTATGTCACACAGGTGCCGCTTGAAAGTAAATAAGTCTAAGTGTTAAAAACACCACAAGGATGAAGGCAGGTGGTAGGGGAGGGTGGAGGGTGTACAAATAACAATAAAGAAACGT
This sequence comes from Lingula anatina, assembly GCF_051362555.1. Classification (NCBI taxonomy): domain Eukaryota; kingdom Metazoa; phylum Brachiopoda; class Lingulata; order Lingulida; family Lingulidae; genus Lingula; species Lingula anatina. Next base: position 66,251,004 of record NC_141767.1, on the reverse strand, counting down.
AAGTAATAATACAGTGTAGCTGCTAAAACTGCGGGTAAATATATCCGCAGCTACAAAGCTGAATGACTTCTCACTGAATGCAGCTCGATGGAATTAATCTCCAAAACATCTTTCATAGAATATACTTGTGTGTGCCTTGATACACAGCAGCTAAGACATTCCTTAACCCTGGACATCTGTTAACACCTTGTCTTGGTTAACTACTTAAGGTCAAAACGTGCAGACACAAGACCCAAACAAAACGTTGATGTATTACCAAAAAGTTAATAGCACCACTAAAACAAACCATTTGCTACATAAATACAATTAATTCTCTTAATTGTAGTTTTATGTAGCCAAATGTTCACAAGCACAACGAAGCTCTGTTTTTGCTCCAAATTAAGTAGGATAAGTCCATATGACTGAAATTGTCATTTATTAATGACGAAAACTAATAAGATACAAAGTTACAAAACTGGGGAGATAATAAACATCCCCCAAACTATATAAGTGCTAAATATAAAAATAATAAAGTATGTTAATGAAATGTAACCAGGATTAATTATGAAAAATATGAGAAATCACAACAGCTATAGGAGCAAAAAGTTGGCGCAAATGAAAATAAAAGGCCATATGATGTGAGAGAAGCTCACATCCCCGCCAACCGAGGAGTGCTTGTGAAAAAAAAAAAAAATGGAATGATAAACAACATCTGACATTATATCTGAATCCTGAGTGCTACTAAAAATATATATATATATATATATATATATATATATATATATATATATATATATATATATATATATATATATATATATATATGTATCCCATGAAGAACTAGCTACAGGTGAATGAGGGATAGGAAGAGAAACTGGCAACCATGAATAAAATTAAGGGAGCCAAATAAGGCATAAGGCAGTAAAATGGTGATCCCACCCTGTATTTTTTTTTTTTTTTTTTTTTTTTGAAACATGAAACACACATAATTATAAAAACAATACCGCTATATAACTATCCTGAAAAAGCAAGGGCTTTGGATAATTACGAAGAAACATAAGAATAAGTGACCGGTGTTCCATCAATAAACTGAAATAAAGGACCTAACATATGCGTAAAAGTTCGTCGATAACAGAAGAAGGCTTGCACTTGGCAAAGGAGAGGGCGAGATGTACCTGTCGGACTCAAACAGCTGAGATAACGAAAAATTCAAAGCAAGAAATATAGGAAACGGTTCTTTAACTGTGATATGCCAAAGTGCAACAACCGCAACCCATTCATAAAGAATCACTGACAGCCAAAGACCGCCGCATAACCTATTGACCCCGAGGCATTTGTAAACAAGTGTAAGGTATCTGACGATTGTCATGATGAAGGCAGCAGGACCGATTTTCCATTAAGTAATGTGAAAAATGAAGCCACATGCCTAGGTCCGCTCTTGCTTCACTATTGAGTCGAATATAATGACGGGGGCGCCTAACACCAACAGTTAAATGAATTTAGCGGCGTAAGAAAGCCCTGCCCGGCACTACGCCTAAGCATGCAAAGTTTAAAACCCATAAGAGATGTAACTCTTTTAATTGTACCTATTCTCCTTTGAGAAAGCTAGGAAACTAAAACATAATACTTTTCCAATTTGTCCTGTGGCACACGACCTACTAGCGAATCTATTTCAACGCCGCAAGTAGTTGAACAAGTGGTCGGAATAAAGTTTTTTTTTTTTTTTTTTTTTTTTTTTTTTTTTTTTTTTTTTTTTTTTTTTTAGCCATTAATGGGAACCTTACTCCGTTTGCATAATACAAGAAAATTTTGTAAATTAACTTGACAGTTATTGGAAATGGGGGTCCAATGAAAGAAAAATCATCCAATATATAGGATATGGCCGAGGCATGAAATTTTTTTTTTTTTTTTTTTTTTTTTTTTTTTTTTTTTTTTTTTTTTTTAAACATCCATTTTAGAGCTGTGCTCAGTGATAAATATTTGGCACGAACGACTTGCACCCATTGGCAGACATGTTTCAAAATAAAAAATTCATTCCAAGAGAAACAAAGAAGATGATAAACCAAAGGGCTAAGAGCTGAAATGCGGAAAACATCTAGAATGTCAGACCTAGCTAAAAGAGCACCAGGGCCGAAATGTTGGACATGGGCGATAATCGTATAATATATTGAGTTGTACAGAAAATACTCTGGGTATATTAGAATTAACCGAGTCCAGGTGGGGATAAGAAAGGTCGCGAATAACACGGAATTTATAAGGTTCAGAGTTAGTAATAATGGGTAATGGTGAACATTTAAAATATGGAAGAGGGAGATAAAATTTGGCCAGCAATCCGCCCAGAGGATAAACCTGATTAATATAATCCAAAATCGCTTCAGGATGAGTACGGGCTGATAAATGATTATGAAATGCGTGAATGCTAGGAGTGGTGGTGCAATGAAGGCAGGAACCCTTGGAAATATATTGATGAGAAAATCACCTGATGAGGATCCTAACCTTAAGTACCAATTGTAACAGGGAATGGGTAATTGGAGTTGTTAGACAATGTTGTAGGCGGGGTCTGTAACTGGGCGTGGGATGTGGGGCAATAGATTTTAGGATGGGATCCCAGTACTGGCAACAGTGCTAAATTAGCATAGACTAAAGGTGTATTACTCCCTTTTATAAAAAGCAAAAAAAAAAGATGCCTAGACAAAAGGGACGTAAAAAAGGGGGGGGGGTATTCATGGTTGCCACTTTTAACGGTAACACGGGGATAACTTATCCCACGGGACCAGTAGTGTTGGTCGTAAGTTGCAAAAGGCGTCATCATAAAGACGCCAAGCATTAGCATAAGGAGCTTCTTAATGTTCTAATAGATAAGCCGTACGTAAGTAAGTTTACAGAATCATATAAATTTTTTGTTAGAAAATCGCTGAAAACAAAAACAAAAACAAAAAAAAAACTTCAGTCCAAAGATAAAGGGAAATCAGCGATTTTTACGAGGGCAAGTGGATCACTTCCAATTTCATCGGCTGGACCCGTGTGTTTACAGTGTCGAGAGTCTGCTGATACTGGGTACAGGGTATCTGCTGCTGAACGTTAGTCTCTTGCAGGGAGGAGTCGGGAGAAGAAGAAGCGCACGGCATTACTGTGCCGGTGTGACACGGCTTCTTTCCACCAGGAGCAGTGGATGCAGGAGCCAATCGTCGTTTGCTGGATAATGAGCGCGCATTGGAGACAACCGACATCCTGGACCGCTTACGGTACTCCACCCGGGAGGGGTCTTGGAAGGCATGGTAACATAAAAACAAAGGAAACTAAGAAGACCGAAGGCAGTTGCATTTATATATAAGACAATTCAGTAATAAAAATTTCCCGGGCCAGGTAATTCAAGTAAGTAAACGGAATAAGTAATATGAATAAAATATACACTTGTACAGAGAACATATAAACCCGGCATAAACCCAACGAATAGCCTGGGTAGATATGGCATGAGCCATATAGATATAATAAGTGCAAAAAATTAAACATCTCCTAGTCCGCCGCCAGAGAAAATCCATGCAGGCAACAGCCTCAGCTTAGCCGTGCACGTAAAAACAGGGATATCTGGAAAACCGACTAGGCAACGAACATATAGCTGGGTGACTCCCCAGAATAGGGGCATAACAGCTCCCAAAAAATTAAAACCTAGTATACCAGATACCACCAAAGGGCTCTCACTACTAGGCAAACAGTTAAAAACCTGGGAATACACCCAGAACCTAGTATACCAGATACCACCAAAGGGCTCTCACTACTAGGCAAACATACCCCGTTCACACTATGCTCAGTTATCCGGATAAATTGCGAATTAGGTCACAATTCGAATAAATGCAGTAGTGTGAACGCAAGAGGATTTTTGTAATGCGCATTTTCAAAATCCTGCAAGCGAGGTGGATTTCTAAGCGCGATCCGGATAACTTACCGGAATCGACACCTGTACAGATCTTACTGCGCATGTGTGCTGATAAGTGCGGATATCTATGAACGCTTGTTTATTACTTTAGCGATTGCACCAAACGTATTTGGAGGTCACCACTCACTACAACATGAGGAAACAAACTTATTTTGCCACCTTATACTTCTCAAGAATGCTGGAATGTCTTCTGAGTTGCATTTGTCATCACAAATTTTTGTTGGTATTTTAAGATTTCCTGTGCGGCGCATGCGCGAGTGTTCAAAACAGGAAGTTAAACCTGAAATTTTCAACATGGGATTCGGATTCGCTTAGCGAGTGTGAACGCAATACCGAATCGGATTCCTTACGAAAAATCCGAATTATAGAAATGCGCATTTTGGCAACTGTAGTGTGAATGGGGTAACAGTTAAAAACCTGGGAAATACACCCAGAACCTAGTATACCAGATACCACCAAAGGGCTCTCACTACTAGGCAAACAGTTAAAAACCTGGGAATACACCCAGAACCTAGTATACCAGATACCACAAAGGGCTCTCACTACTAGGCAAACAGTTAAAAAACCTGGGAAATACACCCAGAACCTAGTATACCAGATACCACTACAGGGTTCTCACTACTAGGCAAACAGTTAAAAACCTGGGAAGTACACCCAGAACAAAGAGCATAAAAACTCCAAAAATGCATATCGCCTAGTCGACCAGAAACCCCTAATAATACTCCACCTGGTAATGCGGACACGGAGACAATCGGAAATAGGATATAAATAGATTACGGCATGTCAATGACAGCCAGGAAATAGGAAATATGAAAACTGCAAAAACACCTGGCCCGATAGGAATATAAACATAAATAAAATAGATGCACACAAAAGAAAAAAAAAAAATCAAAAATAACATGATGAGTGACACCTAAACAAAATAGGTAACAACTGTAGTTGCATAACACAACAATTATAAATGTATTGATAAGAACACGTGAAAAAAGGGGGGGGGAATGAAAACAAATACTAGCCTGTGTGTGATCCAAAACTTGAAGTCATCCCGTAAAAGGAAACAGCCGTCGCCGAAACTTGAATATCTAATACTGGTGACTGGAGAAAAGTGAATATTGTCCAAATAAAATAAAGTCACCAAGTAACAAATAACCGTCAACAGCCGTCGCTGAATCTTGAAAACCAAAACTGGTGGCTGGGGAAAACTGAATAATCCAAAGAAAATAGTCACCAAGTAACAAATAGTCATCCCCAAATCTTGAACCACAAAAGTGATGACTGGTAACCAGTGTACAAATAACAATAAAGAAACGTAAGTAATAATACAGTGTAGCTGCTAAAACTGCGGGTAAATATATCCGCAGCTACAAAGCTGAATGACTTCTCACTGAATGCAGCTCGATGGAATTAATCTCCAAAACATCTTTCATAGAATATACTTGTGTGTGCCTTGATACACAGCAGCTAAGACATTCCTTAACCCTGGACATCTGTTAACACCTTGTCTTGGTTAACTACTTAAGGTCAAAACGTGCAGACACAAGACCCAAACAAAACGTTGATGTATTACCAAAAAGTTAATAGCACCACTAAAACAAACCATTTGCTACATAAATACAATTAATTCTCTTAATTGTAGTTTTCTGCAAGATACCTATCTAAATGTTACTTAACTCGGCTTAAGTCCGTGCAGTTTTGCAACAGCTACTGTTGATTTGCCTCAGGCTGATAGCAGCTTATCTCGGTTACAATATCCGTACGTGGGTGATATCATAATTAACCTGTCTGCTAGTAATCTCGCTTGAATAAACCATCATTAACTAACTAACTAAAACTAAGGCTCTTGGCGCTGCCCAATGTTCCAAAATATGGACAGAAAAATCACACAGTTTCTGATTGGCAATTCTCTATAAACAATTACACGCTCTCTTCTTTTGTTCTCTTTCTATATCGACATACACTGGCCCAACCCTCTACCAGGGCCACATAGGGTTTTTTCAGTAAATATTCACTTATATTTATCTGATTATTCACTGGCTGTGCACGTTTCTTCTCTGCCAGATGAAGGTTTTTCCGCAACAACGGAACACGCCCCAGTTTCACAAAACAACTGAAGTCTGTTCTCTGTCTAAGTTGGCTAGGATTTCCATGAGAGTGCTGTCAAACTGTTCGTAATAGGTAAGACGTACAGGTACGCATGTGACAATGTAACGTTGGTAATTAAGTTTTTAACCAGGGAACCTGACCGAAGTTTTTTTGTGAAACACTGACCAGGTCTCTGGCGTGACCTCTGGTTAACAGTAATGGTGAAGTGTAAAGTGAACCTAGGTATCTTTGCCTGAATACAAAACTTATACAAAAAATACCTAAAACTATCTTAACCTTCGTAACATATTACTATAAGTGTGTGTGTGTGTGTGTGTGTGTGTGTGTGTGTGTCCAGCATACTTCACGATTACATTATTCAATTAACAATATATATTTAAAATATAACATTCCAAATCAACAATAATTCAAACCAACAATTATATATATATAATTTAAAATAAGTACAGACTTAAAAGAAATAATATCACAATAATTGACTAAACAATAATTACCCACCCAAAAACCATTTGTTATACAATAGCTTCCTGTTGATCATTTCCCCATTTCATACCATTTTTAATAATAAATTTAGCAAAAAAAAAAAAAGGGAATGATACTCGCCTTTAACTTTTTGTTCATTTCAAAGCATGCAAAGTCATCTTCCAAGATCTTGTCAACAAACCGACCGGTTTTAACAAGTAGTGGTAGTACTTCGGCTATGAACTGAGCATAGATTGACCTTTATGTCGGCTTCAAATTACATCTAACATATTTTTCTAAGTTTCTTTATATTTCCTGTAGACCATTAATTTGGCCTTCAGTCTGAATCGTGGGATATTCACCTGATGTTCTACATAGGCCCTATGTATTAAATAAAAAATGCCAAGATTTGGTATCACCATATCTGCAACCATTTGATATTTTATTTGTGTCAGTTTATTGCCGCTTTTTTATAACTATAAGTCCAATTGGCTGTTGTGATCGTCCAAATCTCCAAAGATCTTCTAAGACTGAAAGTGCTATATCGTGGGGCCATGCGTTCAGCCATGTGTGACGTGGCGCCGCTTTATTGGCCCATCCATTTGTCCTCTTTTTCCAACGTTTTTTTTAAACGTGGCAACGAACGTCTTTGCATGACGCCACTTTTCTGTCCACGTGAAATTAATAACATTTGGTTGTTCTTATCCATGGGTTGAAAGCAGAGTTACTTACATCTGCCGCACTTGGTCAAATCAAGGAGTTATAGGCCTAACTCCTTGGTCAAATGTAGACATCTTCTATCAGATGTCGACATTAAAGTCTGTCACTGGAACTGAGTGTCACCCTACATATGTAGACACGCGCACCAAATTTGTGTCACGCCATCATTTCCTCGGAAGGCGATTTGTTTCTTGAACCGTCACTGCCTTGAAGGCAGCTGTGGTCTGTCACCAACAAACGTCAGAACAGTTATGACGGTCACCAGGCACGATCATGTTTATATCTGTGCCCGTTACCACGGGGACTTGGTAAAATAGGGATGGCAGATGTTTGAAGGTGGCTCAAGGTTTCAATAGGGAAGATAAAAATATCAACCACATAAGTCACATACCGTGTATAAAAAGGGCACTTCAATAGAAAGTGTCTGTATCTGTTACGGTATATCGAGACCACTGCAGTCTTAAGCGTTCTGTGGTGTCACAGCATCAACAGAACGATTCAGTATAGGTCCTTCTAGCTGGGCACATATCCCTGGTGCTTGAATGAATAAATTCTCTTCTGTACATTACAGTTCAGTTAGGCCCATGGCGCTGTAACAAGTGTCTTTTCTCATATCTTAGTCTATGTATAATTACGTTCCTTTTTTCTAGAATAAACTTTGTTGGTGCTATTTTCACTGACACCAACTTCACAAAACGTTACAATGATTAAATGAATATCTCCACATTACAACAATTATGCACCAAAAGTATGGCTCACGTCTGGTGGATAAAAATGCACCAAACTTACGATACTGGTATATCATGTATAATTCAATGTAATGCATGCTATCATCTTTGGCTCTGAAAAGTTTAAGCCACTTGATTTTGTACATTATATTATGTAGTGCTCAATAAAAATTCCTAGTTCAAAAATACTTTCTGAAACACTCATAAAAGAGCGTCATTTGTAATCTCCATCAAAAGATCATAAATTACTGGCTTGCGCCTCTCATTTCTCTCTTTTATTCATCCAACAACATAAGCTAATTTTTATCTAAGAGCTTACGCATTTTATTAATATTGAGCGATTTACATTTATACGTTTGATCAAATATATTTACCAAATAAAAATAACACAATTAAATCCATTATAGCTAAAGATTAAATATTAAACTACTCTAAGTAAACTTAACTACTTGTTTGTGTAAATATTTTTAAAATATCGCAATATTCTATCATCAACGTTAAAATTCATTTTATAAACGTCATAATATATATTTATTGCAACTATGATATGTATGCAAATATAAACTTCATCAAAATATATATAATAATAACGATTGAAACACTAAACCTAATAAAACACCGACATCTAGTTCTTTATCCATCGTTTCTAATTACAGACAAATAATGCATCTTAGTACACCTTTGGTTCCGACTGTCAGCGTACTTCACAAATATATTATTCACTAAATAATGTGTATTCTATATTTATACTAACTGAAATAAACAAGAGTTCTCATACACAATATTTATTGTGAACAATATATCTCATTAGGAAGCAGATCGATGATCATCATAATTATAATACTTGTTTAATTAAATTAAAATGAACGATCTTCTTTCTTTAAGGATAATAAACATGAATTTTCAATAGTAAAATAGCCGTTCATTGCCGCATTTTTAATGCGAGTAGCGTTGTGCGATGTCATAATACTAACAGCGAGCAAAATCTACACTGTAACTGTACAAAGGCCTCATGAAAACGGATTTCGCGTCCTCTTTTTTTTCTTTTTTGTTTTCTTTGAAGTTCAGTGCCCACTTCAAAATTGTATTCAAAGAAGTTGCCCAAATTCAATCTTTGAATTTCGTTCCGCCAGACAAACAACTATTGTTACGACTTCAGATTCAAAGTTTTCTTGCTCAATGTTTTATTTTTTACTGTATAATGTGGTCGTTAACAGTTATTGAAATATTCAAATTAGGGTCTACATTTTGCGTATTTTCAATTTAATTCAAATGACTCGCTTTCTTTCACTTCAATTTCCTGTATAAAGATTTAAAAATTAGTAGGGTTATGTCCTATTTTCAATATTGGTGCGTTAATTCGCATCTGCCTTTCTCTTGATTAAGGCATTCATCAGAAAGCGTCTTTAAACTTTTAGCTCAAATTAAGAGTGTTTGTCTCAGCTGGGAGTATGCATCAGCAGCAACACATTGATTTTAGAGTGCATCGAAACGTTCTACCGAACAATCCATAAATGAAAAAATTCACAGAAGAGTTTAGCGCTCCTAAGAGACTAAGCAATTGGAAATAAAACAGCATGTTCTGTACAACATTCTGTGGCAATATATCAGGATAGAACCCAATAATTAAAGAACAACAATACACTAGATTGATTACCAGTGAAGAGATGGCGATCAAAATAGCAATTTTTGTCATTTCTTTGTGAATGGATAATTTTTGCACGGAAAGCCCTTCACGGCGTTTAGATATTTCACGCAGTTTGCGTATTATTCGCACATTGCATTTCGTTATGATTAAAAAAGGGTAAAAAAAATAAAAAAGAAAGTGAAAAGCAAGCCAGTAGAACTTATGCTCGGGAAAACGGACAACGGGTGGTTTCAAGCAAAATGGATAGGTCTTGTTCAACGAACACGACTGAAATCCAACTGAAACAACGAAGAAATACTTCGGTATTACGCTAATGAAAGAGCCAATAACGACGACTACTACCCACCCCACCCACAACTTCAATGGCGGGGTATTCATGAGCTCTGAAACTGACGAGCAAATCAGACGGTAGCGGTCGACGGTAACAAGAACGCACATCCAAATCGGTATAAGAACCAGCCAGTTGTTGAGCGACCAAATCACTCGTGAATGTTTGGCAATAAAGGGAAGGGTCCCTGGTATTAGCTCAATGTAGGAGAATATGGACGGGATGCTGCCAAGAAAAGTATGCGAAAGGAGATACAAATTATCAGCAACTGCCAAGCAACTGAGCAAAAAAGTCGATGAATTTTTGACCTTAAAATTTCGATACACGACAAAAGATGTCGTGTTCAGAATGAGACCAACCAAAGCTATGAAGAAAGCCAAAACTCCACCAACAAAATTAACAAGCACTTTGGAATCTACATTTTCATCCAATCCGACCTCTACTCCAGTATTATTTGAACTGATGTTTGATAAATCTACCGTCGGCTCAGTCTCATTCATATTAAACCTGTCCTGCTTACCTCTGTGCCTCAGCTAACCCCAGGTGTTCACACATGTACAAGAAGCAACTAAACTAAATTTGAAACCATCATGCTTATATGTACGTCCATACAACGTCTTCATTATTTACTGTACGTCTTAGGTGTCGTCTAGCAATCTTGTCAAACCGTCATTTTGGCTTTGCTAGGGGAAATTATTATGCGCTACATAATGCCGTCATGGTGTTATTTCACAGAATTTATTCTTCTCAAAAAGCGCCTTACTGCTTATATAATTTATATTGCTGACGTTAATTGTAACAGAGATCTAGAAGAATAAAAGCTTTGTGAGACCATTATAATTATGGAAATTTTATACACACAAGCACAGGTGCTCGTCTCAGACAAAAAGTTTCAAGTTTCAACAATGATGATGCTAAGTATTTCCAAGAAAAGAAAATAACCCATGATTAGTTTATGTAAAATAATCCACATTAGATTGATCTTCTCGCTTCTAACAACACAAAAACAAGAAAGAGAATGCTAAGAACAACTTTTAAACAAACAAATGCAAACTAGCTCTTATCTGGAGCAAGAATGAAGTACGTTAAAAAATTCTTGCTAAAAAATACTTGGCTTTAGTCTGATATTACATGTACGTGTACATCCCTTATTCTATCACACAGCTAGGAGAAATCTTTTCAACAAAGTTGTAAAATAGATAAATAAATGAAATGAAATAAGAAAGATTCATTTGGACTTACCTCACAAGTTTATTACAGACTTGACATTTAATATGATATATTATTTTTCGAAATCATTTTTCATCAGTTTTTTCCTATGTTACTGACTGATAAATGAACATAAGGATTAAAACCGTGCTTCAATATCAATAAAGAAAGCCATGCTGTTTCACTGTTCTACCCAGAAACGGTCATGATCCCCAATTCATTAGAGAAACAGGCGACGATGTTTTGCTGTTTACAGTGGCTTTCTTAGAGGTCGTCTAGTATTCTAACCTGGTAAAACCAGTTTGGTGTTGATTAAGGGCCTTGAAAAACGCGTTCTGGTGGCAATTTGCGCCTCATTCTGAAAGGACTGGGTGTTTTTTTCTTTAGTTGCAGCAGCATATCTGGAGGGGCCGTCAGTCCTGTACGCGGTAAGGTTTCGATACATTGGGAGTGGCCTGTGAAGGTACATCAGTCTGGGCATAACTCTATAATACTGTGCGGACCTTTCCGTGCACTGAGAATAAAATGGGAGTCATTTGACTCTCTTGTCAGAGTCCAGCACCCCTTGACCCTCATGGAGTTAATTTGACTCCTATATAAGACGTTATCTATGGTTTAAATACTTGTTTCATGTAAATAAGAGGTTTTGAATGATACTGTATTTTACAAGAAGTGAAAAAAAGTTTTTAAAAAATCCCCAATACATTGAGAATTACCTATGGTAATTGTGGGCCATTTTTGATTTTTAATTTTTTCCCATGCAGGGATTTTGCGTAACTTTTCCTGTAGTACTTTGGGGACCTCAATAAAATGTATAGTGAAAAAGATAATTCTGTTGCAATATGTCCAGGTTCACCCCAAAATGGCATATCTAACCTGTAAAAGAGAGCTTGTAAACTTTGTCATGAAATCAGTTTCCTCATGTCACGTCTTATTGTATGTCCAAGGCTGCATTAAACCAATACACCAGATGTGCTGCCCTGGGCATACCATACATATGATGCCTTATTTCTCACAATTTGAAAAGCATTGCAAAACCACCTTTGCCTTGGGACGACCTGGGACAGTGGATGAAGTGGCCAAATGCATGTTTTCTGGCTTACGACGACTCCTCGTTCATAACTGCTGCCACTTTATCTGCGGATGGCGCAAGATAATACAAGATAAAAAAAATGACTAATAAAAAACTGGACCTTTTGTTTTATTTATTTGTTTATCTGCTAAATTATATTAATATATTTTTCTTTAGGGGACTGATTTTACCAAGAAAACATTATAACATTTTTGTTCGCTTGGGATGGCTTAAATAATAAAAACGTACCCAAATTTTATGGGCGAGATTTCCGTGGCATATATATATATATATATATATATATATATATATATATATATATATATATATATATATATATATATATATGCATTGACCTTAAGTTAACGTTAGGTCTATTCTTTAAAAAAAGCTACTAAGGCAATTTCTGACGTTTTCATTTTTTTCCTTCTCTAAGTCTAGGATAAATGATCAGTTCGTCTTTGGATGTTTTCATCTTCAAAACATTTTATTAAAATACAAAAGAAAATATACCACAAAACAGTATCTGTACATTTCACTCACGAGCTTCTCTCATGTATCACTATGGTTGGTTGATGAATATTGATAGGGGAGACCGGGGCTAGTTGGACCCCGGGGTAAGTTGGCCCCCCGTCAATTTATGAAAAAGTAACTACGAGGTAAAAAAATTGGCCACATACTCTTGTAAAGTGACCGTAGCCTACAATGCTAAGGAAGTGTCGGCCGTTAAAAAGTTTTACTTAAGCGGTGAGTCGAAATAAACGATTTTTGCACCTAAAAGTAATTTTGTTTAAGAGATTTAAAAATCTATTTTCATAGGCTATTGATCGAATATAAGATATGTTTAGGGCATCAAACTGAAGCTCATTGTTTCAAGTTTCACAGAGATGTATCATCGTTGCTCATTCTAGCACCATAAATGGCTACCATCCTTTAAAATAAATAATGTGCACCCGGGGCTAGTTGGCCCCCTTTACTCGGGGCAAGTTGGACCCTCATATTACCCACAAACCTTTGCGCGCAACGCTGTTTGAAATAAACAAGTTGGTGAAATAGACAAAGCTTGCCGGTGTCTATTACCGTCTGATTGATTTTTTAAAATTTTCTCTCTGGTGTCTTTTTGAAAATTTATATTAGAAATATTCTGTTGATTGTAAGTATTAAAAAGCAAATCCATTGGACTTTCCGTAGAAAAACATTTATTTTGCCTTAATTCATTGTAAGGGGATTCCCTTTGTATTTATAGTGTTATATGTGGCCCCAAGGGGATTTTCCACCCCTCCCTAGCTAGAGACCATTGTTGAAACAAACTCAATGGTTTAAAACTGAATATGTTACTTTCTTTTAAAAAGAAATTTTATTATTCGTTTTCATTCATTAAAAACCTTCTTTATACCATTATGTATAAAACAAAACACATTTTATTGATAGATATTTTGATGCTTGCAACACATACCCCCCAACAACGTGACGTACGGAAACCTCAATAAATCTGCCTCATTTGAACTGTTTATTCATCAAAGATTCTCAAAAATCAATTAAATAAATTAAAAAATTATAAAAATGTATTTCAAGGCGTTTACATGGGATATATACTTCATTTTCGTATAGGGGGGCCAACTTGCCCCGACCCTGGGGCCAACTTGCCCCATGGCGGGGCAAGTTGGCCCCCCTGACGTTAACTGCGTTTTTTGTCAAATTGTGAGCCACCTGGCATTATATTTGAAAAATAATGACGTTGCATACGTAGCTTAGTTCATGGGGCTTACAGTACTTTGAAACCGGTTTTGTTACTCTAACCCACTCCTAGTTGGCTCTACAAGGCCAAAAGTGTCTCACTGGGCCAACTAGCCCCGGTCTCCCCTACTTTCTTTCTCCTGACATAATAAACAAAATCAAAATCTGCGATTGGAAGTCCTGTCCAATTTACTAGTATGTGTCCAGGCTACCACAACCAACGCAATGAGCTCGCGGGGTCCGCCATATAGATAAACGTCCCAATAAAATATTCGTCCCGATAGATACGTCTCTATACGTACACGTCTCAATAGATTTACGTCTCGTTAAATTTACGTTCCGATAGATCCACCAACAGTTTCCTATAAACCTATCTTTAGATCCAGGTACCGCTAGATCCATCTATCTGACATCGTAATTAATCGGCTAAAATGCCGATATTAACTTGAGATACAGGTATGAGGCTTTCGAGAGATAGTCTGGATGCGAGTACTGACCCACTCAGTGAGATGACTTAATTACAACCTGATATTTATTTATTTATATATTTATTAGGTGTTCAAACAAGATATAGGCCTACATGTACGTTCGCGTCTACACGTCTTTACTATCGTTTACTATCATTTACTCCATTCCGCAATGTACGCACGTAACTTCATCAATGTAAACTACTTGGACATAAAAACGACACAAATTCGTTATTATGTCCAAGATGTAAGTAACTTCTATATATATACAGCCGATTTTTGCCTGCAAACTTTGGGTATGTTTGTCAACCATACAGTAATGGTTTCTATCAAGTAGGCCTATACAAGACAGTTATCAGGCAGAATCATTCATGAAATGCCCAAATAAATCATACACAGTATAAAATAAGAAGAGTTTACTTGTAAAACTCTTAACATTATTTCATCAACTTTTGCCGAGTTCTTAATTGACGGGTGTGGTGTGTGTGTGTGTGTGTTTTCTTGGATTAATCGCTATAAAAAAATATATAATCTTAGGTTCCTGTCAGAAGCCTTCGTAATCAAAACTAAATGAATGTAACATGAGAATAACAAAACATCTAGTGAAATCATAAATTTCTGTCAGATAATGCATTAGTAGGCCTAATGTAAATTACCCGAGTATTGCGTAAAAACGATCTATAGTAGAATAATAAATTGCTGAAAGGATTAATATGTGTACTCTCGTTTTAAACAGTGCATTTTATGTACTGAGTAGTATACCAACCATTTTGAGCAATAGTGTACCTGTAATGGATCTATCGGTATTTGGATCTAAAAATACGTGGATCTATAGGTATGCGGATTTAAAGGACGTGGGTTTATGAGGACGTCGTATCTATAGGAACGCAAATTTATAGGACGGTGGTAAAAAATCGGATCTATCGGTATTTAAATCTAAAAAGACGTTTTTTCAGTTTTCCCTTTATGTATCTATCGGTAACGGGAATATAGGGACGTGTAATATTTTGGGACTAAATTTTATCCGTACGTACCCGAGCTCGCACCTGTTCAATTCTATCCTTTCTTGATAACCCCTCCAGGGTATTGCCACTGTAGTCCATGGCTTTGTCAACAGAACTGTTATCGGTATCGGAACCTATAAGTTCTAATAGTGGTGTTGTAGTCTTCCTAAAATGGCATCCCTTAAGGATAAGGTCGCACTGATCACAGGTAAATATAAAAATGTTTCAAAGACTTAAAACACTTAAAATTGTCTGCAACTTACCTAAAATGCATTCAAGAGCGCGTGTTACGCGCATGCTGTGTTCCAATCGCTCGACCAAGGTCGGCAGGCATGACCCGTAAACGTGCAGATCAACTGCATCTAAACGACCACCGCGTATGCTGCAGATCAACCTGCGTGGATCATCACGATGATGGCTATGTTGATATCATTTCTAAGGCTGTTAATGATATTTTGGTGTTATCACAATTGGTTTTTGGTATAGTAATAGTTTATTCAGTAAAATCGTAACCCAAAGGTTGAAGTTGTACAATGTTAAAAGAAAATTAAACTAAATATATTTAGGTAAGAGTTTAAAACTAAAGACTAGAATACGTGTACATTTGCCATGTGATCCCCGTACGGTGCACGAATACTGCCCGTAAATCCCGTAAAGGGACTTAAAATAGCCTATATATATATATATATTTAAAAAACATCAATAGTAAACAGCCAGTAAGTGATGTATTGGATTTAACACAAAGAAGTTCAGAGGGAAAGCTGATCTAAACTTTTAGAACCAAATTTTGGTGCATTTTGACCCAACATAAATCAGTAGAAGTACACTATATTGTTAATCGTGCCTGTTTCAATAGAGGAAAGAAATGGCCACTGTTTAAAGACAAACAATGGGCGATAGACAATCAATTATAAAGCAAACAATCTCGACATTTCATCAATTTCCTCTTTACCCCTTATACTGTTGAAGTTATTTACGACAACCGCTATCAAATTGTAATAAATTAAAGTTTGGCCGTTTCCAGGGGCTAGTTCAGGTATCGGTCAAGGTACAGCCATCCACATGGCAAGCCTGGGCTGTAAGCTGACCATAAGTGGACGAAAGATGGACAACTTGCAGAAAACAGCTCAGATGTGTGAAGAACAGGGTTTGGCTAAGGAGAAGGTTTGATAACACAGAAATAACAGTGATTCAACCACGAAGTCTGGCAATACTTAGAAATTTAATCATTTATTGCCTGAAATGTCGCAAATGTTAACTAAGAACAGAGGACTGAATGCTATATACAAATTTTGACAAATGCTTTTGTATATAACCTCAACATCTGCAAATGGCATGTGGCACAATTTTAGGCCATTTTGGGTGAAAGCAGATGTGTGTAATATATATTTTGAGATTTGGACCTTTAAATGTGTTTTAACTGGTTTTCACATAAAAATAATGATTTTGAAAAATTGCCATGGTTGCTTTGTCTGGTTCCCAAGTTTCTGTTGAACAGCTGAAACTTGTTATACTCGTAGATACTGTACTTAAGTACATGCTCCAACATCATCAACCACGTTACTTTTTATTTATCATATTGCGGGTTCCACAAATGGAAGTGGAAAAGTAAAAATATAACTTTTTTTGTTTTCAGATCCAGATAGTCGGAGGAGATGTTACTGATAATGCAACAATGAGAGAGCTGGTGGAGAAAACAATTGATTATTTTGGACAGCTGGACGTACTGGTAAATAAAGGCAGTGACCTAGCCTAGTCTTAGTGGTAGCGTGTAGTGCGAATGGGTTGTACCATGGACATAATAAGAGAGGTCCAAGGTTGTACTGAAAGGTCGTCTTTGGTTTACACATGTACAAGTTAACAAATGAAGCTGCCAAATAAAAAGCGTTATTTATAAACGTTATGACGTTATTTATGGTTAAATTACTTGTCTCGCGTATATTAGATAAATCTGGGTTAAATGCGCATTTTAATAAGTTTTGAAAGATATTTTAATTGGAAAATTTGTTAATATTTTACAAAAAGTGAAATAAGTAAAAAATCTTTCCCAGTACATTGCTCTGTTTTATGATTAGGTGAACTGTGCAGGTATTGTGATCTACGACACCTGTGAGAGTATCAAGATGGAAGACTACGACAACCTAATGAATATCAACTGCAGATCGGTAGTATATCTGAGTAATTTAGCGATACCCAATCTTATTAAAACTAAAGGTAAGTTGACTGGTTAAACAGTTCTAGATTTGTTCAGATACGTGAAATGCGGGAACATCTATTTCTATGCTCTAAACTGATCATCCTTATCTTTTAGAATACAATTTAATAAACCGAAAATGCATGTTATATTCTTTGAGAATAGTGACTTTAGTACACCTGTTTAAGTATATATATAATATAGAAGATGAAATGTGAAGATGAAAAAGTAGAATTAGATACATTTATACTTACATCATTTTTTAAATTTACTATATCTTTCTGGATAGAGTAATGGTTGAAATACTGTAAAAACTGTTAATCTTTACAAAAAATATAAATATAATTTTCAAAGTTAGATATTCTTAAGATATGCATAGTTCTGTTTGACATTAGGGTTAATACGTGATTGTGCATAAAAAGTTGATTCTTAATTCAATTTCTAGGGTGTATTGTGAATGTATCCAGCGTAGGCGGATTGAGATCAGTAAGACAAAAATATAATTACCACAATTAGTAGGAAAAACCATCACTTTCATTTTCAAGCTACAGAAAATGTTCACACATAACTAGCTATCTGTGGTCTATTGTAATTTTTATTGACTATAATCAAAGACAAAAAAAGTTTAATTGACGTGATAACACATTTTGTTTTAAGAAAATTAACAGAAATATGAAGAAAAATGTATGTATGACAAATATAAAAATTATTTCTCACCTCAGTTCCCTTTCTGTCACTATATAGTTTAAATGTGGTGTCTTACCTTCAGTTTCCTCAGGTCACGTCTTACTGTATGTCCAAGGCTGCACTAGACCAATACACCAGGTGTGCTGCCCTGGGTAAGTACCTGATAATGTACGGCCCACAAGCCCACTATATACAATATCATAAAGATATACACCATGCTAGCATTAGCTTGTTATTGTGCACTCAATATATCACTGAGATTACATTTTTATCATTTTTTCAGAGCTTGCACCTAAACAAGTGCGAGTAAATGCTGTAAAGTAAGTCCATTTATTATTTTCTGCTTGTAATAAACACAGACAACTTAATCTTACTATTTCTTTCATTTAACTAAATTTAAAGTAATAAGATTTCCCACAGCTTTGTAAAACAGAGGTTTCTTATTTTCAGTCCTGGTCTCATTGTGACAGAGATTCACAGAAGCGCAGGAATGAGCGAAGAACAGTTTTCACAGGTAATTTTGTATAATAAAATGACTAGTTATTATGAAATTTAAAAAAATTAGATGCAGTTCCAAGGACATCATTAAAGATGTCTCTATGAACAGTTTTGATGCTCCATGAATATTCACACATCATATTTAACATTTTAATTTGCATAAGAGCTAGGCACAATTTATTAACTTCAATTCTTGAGTAATACCCCCTTGACACTGGACGGCGTCCTTTCTGCGTCCTTTCTGCGACCATGAAATTTGGCATTGCTGTGGTCATAATAAGGAGGCACGAACATTGATTTTGTATCAGAATGAATGCTCAATGATCGGCCAGTTGTCGGCACGTAAAGTATTATAATTTTTTAACTCTCAAATGGGGCCGTACTGCTGGACGCAGAAAGGACGCCATCCAGTGTAAAGGGGGCTTAACTTATTACCCTTTCCCTGCCTTTAATATTTTGTACTGTTTAAAATTTTGTACAGAAAACTTAAATTCATCGTGTAAGCTTCTTTTTTCAGTTGCTTCATGATACCAAATCCAGCCATGCCTTAGGACGACCTGGGACAGTGGATGAAGTGGCCAAATGCATAAGTTTTCTGGCATCTGATGATTCCTCGTTTATAACTGGTGCTACTTTATCTGTGGATGGTGGTAAAAATGTCATGTGCCCAAGATAGCAAGTCATCTCGACTAGAACGTGTCAGTATGTGGATTCCTCAGCTGCATAAGTAACTATTAAACTTGTTTCCATGTAAATAACAAGAGCATTCGTATAGACCCCCACATATACAAAATAAGGAACACAGCCACCAGTCTTGTGCTTGACAAGCTGTAACAAGGCAGCAAAGCTGTCAAATGTACAGACAAAGAACAGAAAATAAAGATGCAAATAAGTGAAAAATTAAATTTTCACAAAAAACTGTTAAATTGCCAGAAAAATTTACCAAACAGACTGCATTGCCTATTGAAGCTGTATTTAAGTGCCATGTTTCTTTCCTATAAGTTTCAGAACAGTAAGTGACATGATTTCCCTTAAATGGTCATCATAGGAGCAGTGCCCAAAATAGGGGTTTCTTCAAATTTTGATACAACATTAAATAATGTTTAACAGCATAATGACAATCAAATGTTATTAATAAAATATTAGTAACATGGACATTCAGAAAATGTGACAAGCAAAAGTCTTCAAGATCATGGAACTTTAAAAGTCACACCTTGAAAATGCCAATATGTGAAAAATTAAATTTTCACAAAAAACTGTTTAACTGCCCAAAAAAAAAAAAAAAAAAAAAAAAAAAAAAAAAAAAAAAACCAAACAGACTGCATTGCCTACTGAAGCTGTATTTTAGTCCCATGTTTCTTTCCTGTAAGTTTGAGAACAGTACGTGACATGATTTTCCTTAAATGGTCATCATGGAAGCAGTGCCCAAAATAGGGGTTTCTTCAAATTTTGATGCAATATTACATAATGTTTAACAGCTTAATGACCATCAATTTTTAATTATAAAATATTTGTATCACAGATATTCAGAAAATGTGACTAGCAAAGGTCTTCAGGCCCATGGAACTTCAAAGTCACGCCTTGATAATGCCAAAATGTAAACAAGACAGCACTGTTCTGAAATGGGTTTATTTCCATTTTTAACACTTTTTTAACATAAAACAAAATAAACATTTTACTGCCATTTTTATATGACCAACTAAGAAAATTGATGAGATGGGAAAAGTATCAATAGAACAGTGTTAAATGTCCAATTTCCTCCATTCTGAGATTCTGAACATAGTGGATGATTGAATCTGACAAACTGCAATGATATGAGTTTATTTCTATTTTTGACACTTTATTACACAATACATGATAACAAGTTTACCATGTTTTTTACATAATCAACTAACAATGTTGTAAAGATGCAGGAAATATCAAACAAACACTTTTAGGCATCTTATTAGTTAAATAATGAGACTGTTAACATGCTTAAGAATTGAATCTGAGGAAATGTGAAAAAAACAGTATAACTTCTAAAATAATGGCCCGATTATGCTGATTTTCGAACTCAACCTGCGTTTTAGTAAGATTGACCATTCCTGTGAGTATAATTACAATTGGCCAATCCGTTTTTCTTATATTGTGTTATCAGTGTTGCATTTATATTGAAAATAGTGAAAAAACCGCATAAATTCCCTCAAAATAGCCCAATCATGCTGATTTTCAAACTTGACCTGCGTATTATGAATATTCATCAGTTCTGTAAGTTTCAAGTCAAAAGGTAAAATGGTTTTCCACTTATGGTGTTATCGGTGCTGCATATATGCTGAAAAAAGTGAAAAAACAGCATAAATTACCTAAAAGTGACCCGATCATGCTGATTTTCGAACTTGACCTGCGTATTATGAATATTCATCAGTTCTGTAAGTTTCAAGTCAAAAGGTAAAATGGTTTTCCACTTATCCTGTTATCGGTGCTGCATATATGCTGAAAAAAGTGAAAAAACAGCATAAATTCCCTAAAAGTGACCCGATCATGCTGATTTTCGAACTTGACCTGCATATTATGAATATTCATCAGTTCTGTAAGTTTCAAGTCAAAAGGTAAAATGGTTTTCCACTTATCGTGTTATCGGTGCTGCATATATGCTGAAAAAAGTGAAAAAACAGCATAAATTACCTAAAAGTGACCCGATCATGCTGATTTTCGAACTTGACCTGCGTTTTATGAATATTCATCAGTTCTGCAAGTTTCAAGTCAAAAGGTAAAATGGTTTTCCACTTATCGTGTTATCGGTAAAAGTGCACGGCGACAGCGACGGCGACGACGGCGACGACAGCGACGACGGCGACGACAGACGCAGATGATGGCTATATGTACAGACACATCTGTGTCTGTACATAAAAATGCAATCAACAAGAATTTTCAAAATATGCAAAAAATATATATATTACTAAAAATGGTACAATCAAAGTTAAGTTCATCGTAAGGTAGGTCAAAGGTCAATTCCAAGGTCACAGTAAATTGCCAGTATATGACTTCCTATTCAACTTCAATAGTAACTATGGGCCTATCTCTGCCAGGTTTGGAGTTAAAAGAGAAAGAAATTAGCAGAGTTCAGTTCATGATAATAAGTAGGTCAAAGGTCAATTTCAAGGTCACACTTAGATTGCCAGTATATGACTTCCTATTCACGTTCAATAGTAACTATGGACCTATCTCTGCCAGTTTTGGAGATAAAGGGGAAGCAAAATATGCAAAGTTCAGTTCATGGTGAAAAGTAGGTCAAAGGTCAATTTTAAGGTCACTTTTAGATTGCCAGTATATGTCTTCCTATTCAACTTCAATAGAGACTATGGACCTATCTCTGCCAGTTTTGGAGATAAAAGGGAATCAAATTTTGCAAAGTTCAGTTCATGGTGAAAAGTAGGTCAAAGGTCAACTTTAAGGTCACATGTAGATTGCCAGTATATGACTTCCTATTCAACTTCAATAGAGACTATGGACCTATCTCTGCCAGTTTTGGAGATAAAAGGGAAGCAAAATTTGCAAAGTTCAGTTCATGGTGAAAAGTAGGTCAAAGGTCAATTTTAAGGTCACATTTAGATTGCCAGTATATGTCTTCCTATTCAACTTCAATAGTAACTATGGACCTATCTCTGCCAGTTTTGGAGATATAAGGGACTAAATGTTATAATTTTGGAGTTACCATAATGTGCCATAAATTTCCTACAGAAAAAATTAATTAAAATAAAGAAAAGGTCATTTTGGTCAAAATTCTTGAAATGGGAGGTGCTCTGAAGTTCCAGATGTTCAAATTTGATGAAATAATGTCATTTTTGACCACAAGTTGTCTGCTTTGCCAAGCCTTATGTTTTATTTTTCCGGAGTTCAAAATTTATTATCCATTACCGTACTGCACATTTTGCTTTCACCACCAATATGTACTTTTTGATACAGCGTAACTCGAAAACCGTATGGAATACAAAAAAACGGAGACCACCTCCAGTGTTGGGCTTTACATGCTCTACAAAATGCAAAAAAGAATGGGTGTCTGGCATTAACGGTTCCCGATTTAGAGACAGTTTTCAGTTTCGATATCTTATGGCCGCTAATTCCGTGAAAATGCACCGATTGACCCCAAATTCACGGAGATGAAAGATGCCCTGAAGGGTAACACTTTCCATTAATATTATTAGTTAAGTCTGTGTGGTGTCTGAATAAGACCGCAAATAATTTTTTTTTCAGCAAAAATTTTGTTTTTTTGAAAATTTTGGCCCGTTTGACCTTGAAATAAAGGTCAAAGGTCAAATCCAAGGGCATATTTGAAATCTACACATATGACTTTTGGAAAGCTGTCTGTAGAAATTTTTCCCATAATTCCTTCCGTAGGGGAGATAATTAGCATTTAATTTTGCCATTTTTGGACAAGGGTGCATTGCAATGAGTGCCACACCTAGACCCCAATACCGACAAAGCCCAAATTTTACGTGGAACGAGTTGAGATTATAGGTGACCTAAATCCAAGAGATGGGTATGGAGGCCATTACCGTCTAGGAGGAGAAGCGGTAACGGTGACTTGGCGGCGGAGCCGCAGGAGCCGCAGGAGCCGGCGGAGCCGCAGGAGCCGGCGGAACATACGGGTCGGGACTAAAACCATGTGTACCGCCAGCGCCTACGCTGGTGGTACAATAAACAACATGTGTTGTGAGCCTTGATTATTTATTTGCTATTAAATTGTTTACCACAGTACAGTGATCCAAACGTGTCATCAGTTCAAATCAGCATTATCATCTTATTTAATCACCTTATTTCAAGAACAGTGACCACACCATTAGGTGCATGCAACACTAAGTTGATACGACGATAAGTAAACAACACTGAAAATACTTCTAGAATGATATTTTATTTATCTAATAATACCACTTAAAGACATAGTAATGTAGTAAATTATTATGCACAAGGTCCCTGTACTATTTCATAACAGGTCAGTACACAGTGTTCCTCTGGTGCTGTGGGTATCACAACTTGATATTTGAACTGATCATATTAACACTGATGAAAGCACAACATCTCTTTCAAGATGTGTCATAGAAATAATATTTTTCTTAATTTCTGTAGTTAAATTATTTGACCTCAGTGGCAGCATAACTATCTGGCCATGTCTTCACTGTTGACATTGCCAGTGTCCCATTTGTATCTTATATTAGTAATACTGACATTCATTATCTTCAAAATTTGCATTATTTATAAATGATGTTGCTTAAAACTTATTACATGTGTCAAATTGACAATCTCTGTAAACTTAGTAAAGATCTCCATAGTCCCAGGTAGTCTAGTGTCTTCCTGCTGCCCAACTTCATGGCCAGGAAGAATGCCTCAAGGAGATGTGTTTGAACTGACTCCAGCCCTTTTAGAGGGATGACAAACATAAGTGTTTTAAAAAGGAGGAATGCCATCCCATAACTTTCACAGGCTTTTGAACATCCAATAAATGATATCCAATGAGTGTGAAAGTTGTGCCTCTGCCTTCACATCACCATGGGTTATCCAGGCACAAGACTGCCCCTGCAGGTTATCCAGGCTCTGCCTGTCCTGCCAGTGGGTTATCCAGGCAGTGCCTGCCCCTGCGGGTTATCCTGGCTGTGCCTGTCCTGCCAGTGGGTTATCCAGGCAGTGCCTGCCCCTGCGGGTTATCCTGGCTGTGCCTGTCCTGCCAGTGGGTTATCCAGGCAGTGTTTGCCCCTGGTTATCCAGGCTGTGGTGGCTAGCTTACTGAGATGTTCTATGCACATTTCTCCTGTGAGGCTGCAGGAGTTAGCAGACTGTTAATGATAAGGCTTTATATCCAAAGTTTGTACACAAGTCCACTTTAGCACTGCTACCAACCACGCTGAGAACCTAGGAAAAAAAACAAACAAAAAACATCAACACATGATGGAGGAAAAATACTTTTTAACATATAAGTACCATTCATACAGATCATGCATGTACAGATCTACATGGTTAAATATTTTGCAATACAATATACATATAAACATGGCAGTTACACATCCTGTATGGTAAATTCTACCACACTGCTTACAGATTCAACTTTTAAATCTTCATCATGATGTCTACATCAATTTACAGTATTTTCATAATGCTCCCAAATTATTAAATCAACATGCAAAGACAAACTGTACCTTGTTATTCTCTGCCTCACTATTGATGGTTACATTGCAGACACTGGTGGGAGTACAAGGCACCCTGGATCTCCTGTCTCCATTGATGTACCAGTGGTTTACATATGGCTCAGATCCAGCAGATATAATCTGAACAATTCAAATGAGAAATGCTAGTCAATAAACAAGGCAGCAAAGCTGTCAAATGTACAGACAAAAACCAGAAAATAAAAATGCAGGAAATAGGATAATGTCAATTCTGATGAACTAATGTATTATGCTTACTGTAACTGCATAGCCAACATCAAATTCTTATTCTGCATAACATTGGATTAGGATGAAAGTAAAATGTGTATCAAGCATTAGACTAAGTTCCCATACCTAGATCAATCTAACAGGAACAATCCAACTCCAAGGGGTTTCTCACTAAATTGCTTTCAGTTTGAGAGTCTTAGGATTCTGGCATGCCAGTTTCAGTAGGCGTGACAGACAACTAAGCCACTTACATTGATTGCAATTTAGCGAGAATTCCCATGGAGATAGATCGATCCACAGTTAGCGTGATAGGGTCTGGAAATAGTCCCTAAGGTGTCAGGCTGATAAGAGTTAAACTTTGGAAATGCCAGAATGAGGTACAGTGAAAATTACACACAAAAAAAGTTGCTTAAAATCATTAAAATATATATATATATATATATATATATATATATATATATATAATTTTTTTTTTGGGCTGTATGTCAATCCTAAGAATCATTCTTGTAACTTAGCAAAATACAGAAAATGTTACAAAGTAAGAGTACAGGGTTCCTGGCAGATGGGAGTGATAAGTCACAACTTGAAAATGCCAGTATAGCACTCTATAAACCTGCATTGCCTCCAAAACAGAAAACAATCACACTGGTTTTCAAACACAAGCTGCACTTCTGTCTTATGAAACTTTTCAGTAAGTTTCAGTAACGTAAGTAACATGGTTTTCCCTTAATCGCTATCCTGGCAGCAGTGTCCAAAATAGGGTTTTCTTCAACTTTCATGCAATAAAACAGAATACTTAACAGCATAATGACCATCAAATTTTTTATAAAAAAATAAAAGTATCATGAATATTCAGAAAATGTGATTTGGGAAGGTCTTCAAGGCCATGGAAGTTCAGAGTCACACTTTCAAAATGCCAAAATGTAAACAAGAGATAACTGTACTGAAATGATTTTCTTTCCATTTTCAACACCTTTTTTAAAACAAAATGATCAATAAACTGTCATTTTTAAATGTTCAACTAGGAAAATTGTTGACATAGGGAAAATATCAATAGAACAATTTTCAATGTCCAATTTGCTCCATTTGCAGATGCTGAACATAGTGAATGATTAAATCTGACAAACTGCAATGATGAGTTCCTTTCCATTTATGATACTTTATTACACAATGCACAATATTATAACAGGTTTACCTTCATTTTTATATAATCAACAATATTGTTAAGAAGCAGAAAATGTCAAAACAACACTTTTACATATCTTATTAGTTCCATAATGAGACTGTTAACATGCCTAAGAATTAAATCTGAAGAAATAACAATTATATACAAAAATACAGAAAATGCACAGCACTTCTGGTGGATGGGAGTAAAAAATCACATCTTGAAGATGCTAGTGTTTGAAAAATAATTTTAAAAAATTTTAAATAAAATGTAAAAAATTCCAATAAAGCTGCTATTCAAACTTTTAATCTAGCTGTATTAACTTGATATTAATAACCCCACCAAGTTTGAGAAAAATAAAGCACTGTTATTCATCTATAGCATGTTGGCATAACACATTCTTTTTGTTGTAAATTTATTTTCAATGTTTAACACCATTTATCTGCACAATTATCACCAAATCCTAATTTTGTGACACAGTTAAGAGAGCTAAACCTATGGGACTTTACAGGGAAATCTCAAGGAGTGTTTTATGTAATATCATTTAATGGCCAATTGAAAATTAATGAGTAGGCAAGTGACTTTATAGACCTTCATTTAATTAGTGATCACCCAAGGGACAATTCTATAGACTGCCATCCATACAGTACCATCATATAGCACAAAGGTGTTGCATACATGCTGAAAAAAGTGAAAAAACAGCATTACTTCCCTAAAAATGACCCGATCGTGCTGATTTTCAAACTTGACCTGTGTATTATGAATATTCATCAGTTCTGTAAGTTTGAAACCAAAAGGTAAAATCGTTTTCCACTTATCGTGTTATCGGTGCTGCATATATGCTGAAAAAAGTGAAAAAACAGCATAACTACCCTAAAAATGACCCGATCATGCTGATTTTCAAACTTGACCTGCGTAATATGAATATTCATTAGTTCTGCAAGTTTCAAGCCAAAAGGTAAAATGATTTTTCACTTATCATGTTATCAGTATTGCATTTATGGTGAAAAAAGTGAAAAACAGCATAACTTCCCTAAAAATGACCCGATCATGCTGATTTTCGAACTTGACCTGCGTATTATGAATATTCATCAGTTTTATAAGTTTCAAGGGAAAAGGTAAAATGGTTTTCCACTTATCGTGTTATCGGTGCTGCATATATGCTGAAACAAGACAGCACTGTTCTGCAATGGGTTTACTTCCATTTTTAAAACACTTTTTTAACATAAAACAAAATAAACAGTTTTCTACCATTTGTATATGATCAACTAAGAAAATTGATGAGATGGGAAAAATATCAATAGAACGGTGTTAAATGTCCAATTTCCTCCATTCTGAGACAATGAATATAGTAGATGATTGAATCTGACAAACTGCAATGATATTTGTTTATTTCCATTTTTGACACTTTATAACGTAATACACAATAACAAGTTTACCATCATTTTTACATAATCAACTAACAATGTTATTAAGATGCAGGAAATGTCAAACAAACACTTTTACGTATCTTATTAGTTCAATAATGAGACTGTTAACATGCCTAACAATTGAATCTGAGGAAATGTGAAAAAACAGCATAACTTCTAAAATAATGGCCCGATTATGCTGATTTTCGATCTCAACCTGTGTTATAGTTAGTTTGACTACTCCTGTGAGTATAATGACAATTGGCCTATCTGTTTTTCTTATATTGTGTTATTAGCTTTGCATATATGTTGAAAGAAGTGAAAAAACAGCATTAATTCCCTATAAGTGACCCGATCATGCTGATTTTCGAACTTGACCTGCGTATTATGAATATTCATCAGTTCTGTAAGTTTCAAGCCAAAAGAAAAAACAGTTTTCCACTTATCGTGTTATCGGTAAAAGTGCACGGCGATGGCGATGACGGCGACGGCGACAACAGACGCAGATGACAGCTATATGTACAGACACATCTGTGTCTGTACATAAAAATTCCATCAGATGGTTTATGAACTAAGAATAAAGCAGTATTTTTTCTTCAGCTTGTACTGAAATTGTTTGCCTCCCATATTATGATACCTACATAGAGCATATTTATTTGAGAATGGGGCTATATTCCTCTATTCAGGAGATATATTTGCCCCCCCCCCCCCCCCTTTCAACCTAATGCCATAGAAAATGATGGAAAGTATTTCTATGTATATTATTCAGTATATTTTTTAAAGCTGATGGCAAAATGTGACTAAATTAATTGGGTCAACTGATAATTTGGACATCTCATAACAACTAGTAATGCATGTGCATGTATGATCTGCTTAACTCTAAGAAATAACTAATGATTCGAATTGTCCATGATTAGCTACTTCTACTATTTAGAATAAGCTTGATGGTTAAGAAATTAGACACCATTTCCTGAGAGGCCAATATAGTGTGATCTACTTACAGTGTCCTCAAAAAAACTTGTATATTGCTGGCAAGCCCCCGGTGTGTCAAATACTGTGGTGACTGCAAATGTCCGCAGGTGCCACAGGGACAACTTGGGGCCCCCTCCACACACCTGGAATGTGCAATTATATCTAAATACAATTTATTTGTTAATTCAATTTAATTACGTTTACATACTTATATATCAATCATTTGAATCACCAGTTAAACATATTTATGACATACATTCAATGTATGTCACAAATCTGTGTAAGTGGTGATACAGAAATGGACCATAAAAAGATTTAGAACTTTTTGATTAATTAATGCAGACCTTAAGATTTTTCACCAAAAATTTTAATATTTCACATATAACTCCATTATCTCTGTGGTCCTGATATTTAACAAGCTGATGGATCAATTACAATAACCTTTATGATGCTAGATCAAACCCATCTTACCAACCAATCATCTGTGGGGTCCACAGCTACACAACCTATCCAGCGCCCATACTCTGACCTGGCACATGTCTGAAAGGAAAGTATGGGGGGAAATGACCTTTTTTCCTGGGTGAAGATCGCTGACATACATATTATGTTTTATCACTATTTAAAGACTTGAAATAATTTCCTTGCTGGTGTTTACTAAATAAGTAAGTCTAAGTACGTGTGTGTGTATTTGTGTGTGTGTGTGTGCATGCATATTCAAGAAACATACCACTTCAGAATAAGGTTCAATTACTGCAACTGGTTCTTGTGGAGTCCGCAGGTCTGTAATAAGAAATAAATAAATTAACAAGTATGAAACTAGTATAACATGATAAACTGCAGAAACTACAATGAAATTGTTTGGTTTAAAGAAGCTGAAAGCTACTTTTTGATAATGAAGTTACCGAGTTGGTTTGAGCCAGCTAGCTAGTTGTCAAGGAATAAAAAAGAATTGGCTGTACATGTGGGTGTAGTAATGAATTCTCCAGAACAGATATGAGAGGAGAGGTTTCTATCAGTTGGTAAATGGTTAAATCTGCAAGATGCCCTCTTACCCCACAGCCTCACTGTGCCATCTTCAGAGCCAGTCACACACTGGTCACTCAGGCTCTTCAGGGCTACACTATGGACATAGTCTGTGTGGCCAGCTAGTGTTTGCTGGAACAACATTAAAACCATGAGCCTAGTTCACATTTTAGAGTTACCTATCACACAAACGTAAAAACAAGGCAGCAAAGCTGTCAAATGTACAGACAAAAAACAGAAAATAAAGACGCAAAAATAGGTCATTTTGTCAACTTTGATGCAATAATAAATAATGCTGTCAATCAACACTAAATTTTTATCATGAACAACAGATAACATGGTCAAACAGGAGTGAACAGGAGAGATATTTTTTGACAGTATTCCAAATTATCTTTGTTGATCCATCCTCCATTTTTGATGGTCTTCCAACAGAAAAAAAAAGATACCCGTCAATGTAAACATTAAAATCTGACCGTCTTCCAGAAGGCCCAGAAGATGGTCTCAATCCGCCCCTGCAATAAGATTACAGTTTCAGGACCACGAGAGTTCAAATTCACATAATGAAAATCACAATATTTGAAAAATGATGACAGTGCATAAAATAATATAACATAATGTTTATAGACATGAAAACAAATACAACTACTTGTGTAAATACAGAAAATGAACAGCACTTCTGGTGGATGGGACTTAAAAGTCACATCTTGAACATGCAAGTGTTTGAAAAATAATTTTGAAAAAAATCCAATAAAACTGCTATTCAAACTTTTAATCTAGCTATTAATATGATATGAATAACCCCACTGAGTTTGAGAAAAATAAGGCACTGTTATTCATCTATAGCATGTTGGCATAACACAAATCTTTTTTCTGTTGTAAATTTATTTGCAATATTAAACAACATTTACCTGCATAATTATCACCAAATCCTAATTATGTGACACAGTTAAGAGAGCTAAACCTATGGGACTTTACAGGGAAATCTCAATGAGTGTTTTATGTAATCTCATTTAATGGCCAATTGAAAATTAATTACCAGGCAAGACTTTATAGACCTTAATTTAATTAGTGATCACCCAAGGGGCAATTTCATAGACTGCCATCCATACAGTACCATCAAATAGCACTCTATAGAACTGCATTGCTTATAAAACAGAAAACAATCACACTGACTTTCCAACACAAGATGAACTTTTCAGTAAGTACCATCAATAACATGGTTTTCCCTTGATGGTCATCATGCAGTGTCCAAAATCCATTTTAATGCAATATTACATAATGCTTAACAGTATAATAACCATCAATTTTAATAATAAAATAAAAGTATCATGGATTTTCAGAAAATGTGACATGAAATGTCAAAATGTAAACAAGAGATAACTGTACTGAAATGATTTTCTTTCCATTTTCAACACCTTTTTTTACATAAAACAAAATAATCAATTTACTGTCATTTTTAAATGATCAACTAGGAAAACTGCTGACATTGGTAAAATATCAATAGAAAAATTTTATGTCTAATTTGCTCCATTCGGAGATTCTGAACATAGTGAATGATTGAATCTGACAAACTGCAAAGATATGAGTTTATTTCAATTTTTGACACTTTATTACACAATACACAATAACAAGTTTACCATCATTTTTAAATGATCAAATAACAATATTGTTAAGATGCAGAAAATGTCAAAAGAACAACTTTACATATCTAATTAGTTCAAAAATGAGACTGTTAACATGCCTGAGAAATAAACTTGAGGAAAAAACACTTATACACAAAAAAATGCATAACTTCACCAAAACTTAACAAATCGAGCTTATTTTCAAAACTTAATCTGTATTTAAGTAACACTGATCACTCCTGTGAATTTCAAGACAATTGGCCAATCAATTTTCCTTAACATGTGTAATAGGTGTTGCATATAAGCTGGAAAAAGTGAAAAAACAGCACAACTTCTCTAAAAATAGCCTGATCATGCTGATTTTTGAACTTGACCTGCAGATTATGGATATTCATCAGTTCTGTAAGTTTCAAGCCAAAAGGTAAAATGGTTCTTCACTTATCGCGTTATCTGTATTGCATATATGTTGAAAAAAAGTGAAAAAAACATCATAACTTCCCTAAAAATGGTCGGATCATGCTGAATTTCGAACTTGACCTGCGTATTATGAATATTCATCAGTTCTGTAAGTTTCAAACCAAAAGGTAAAACCGTTTTCCACTTATTGTGTTATCGGTGCTGCATATATGCTGAAAAAAGTGGAAAAAAAGCACAACTTCCCTAAAAAAGACCCAATCATGCTGATTTTCGAACTTTACCTGCGTATTATGAATATTCATCAGTTTTGTAAGTTTCAAGCCAAAAAGTAAAATGGTTTTCCACTTATCGTGTTATCGGTGCTGCATATATGCTGAAAAAAGTGAAAAAAAACAGAAAATAAAGATGCAAAAAAGGTCATTTTGTTAATTTTGATGCAATAATAAATAATGCTTATAATAGCACTATCAGTCAACACTGAATTTTATAATCATGCACAACAGGTAAAATGGTCAATAACATGAGCGGACCCAGAGATATTCTCTGACAGTATTCCAAAGTATCTATTTTGATCCATCCTCCATTTTGATGGTCTTCCAACAGAAGAAAAAATAGATACCAGGCAATATAAACTTAATAACCTGACTGTCTTCCGGAAGTCCCAGAAGATGGTCTCAATCTACCCTTTCAATAAGATTACAGTTTCAGGACCATGAGAGTTCAAATTCACATGATGTAAGTCTCAATATTTGAAAAATGATGACAGTGCATAAAATAATATTACATAAGTAACATAATGTTTAAAGACATAAAAAACAATACAACTGCTTATGTGGAAAAACAGAAATGTCAGAGTCTCAGGCGGATGAGAGTTAAAAGTCACAAATGCAAGTGTTTGAGAAAAAATAATAAAGGAAAACATAACAAAACTAGAAAAGCACTCCGAGAGTGCAGACCTCTGCCAAGGTAGCAATTGTTGATTATTATTGATTTTTGTCCTCTTTGGCCCACTTCTGACAGTTCCTGAAAATTTCAGCAAAATCGGTCCATAACTTTTTGAGTTATGTTGATGACAAACAGGGGTGAAAATATAACCTCCTTGGCAGAGGTAAATATAATTCCAATGAAGCTGCTATTCAAACTTTTAATCTTTCAGTTTGATATATATATATATAAAACTTATTTGCAATATTAAACAAAATTTACCTGCATAATTATCACTGCTTCCTTATTATTAATCTAGCAGAGAGCTTAACCTATGGGAGTTTACAGGGAAATATCAACAAGTGTGCTTTATGTAATCTCAAATCACAAGTGTGCTTTATGTAGCCTATCAATTAGGCAAATTACTTTATAACTGAAATTAGCGAAGTGATACCCAAGGGAAATTTATAGACTGACCCTCTCAAAGGTCTTTCAGGCCCATAAGTCACAACTTAAGAAGAGCACAAAACAATAATGCACAAAATAGGAGACTACCACTTCTGATGCAATAATACATTATGTTTAACTGCACAGTCAACATCAAATTTTAATTTTGCACAACAGGTAACACCGACGAAAGTAAAAGCATAAGGCTTCAGGCCCATCAGAGTTCAAGTTTATACTTAGAAAGTGCCAGAATGAGAAAAATGAAATTTCACACAAAATTGCATTAAATTCAATAATAAATGATAACCCAATTGACCTGGCTTTCTAATTTGAACTGCATGCCAATCCTAAAAATCATACTCTTAAGTTAAATATAATAATAAATAACACAGTTTTCTTTTCATAATGTTTGCAGTAGCAGTGCAAAAAGATTATTGTCAATTTTGATGTAACATTACATAATAAATTATAGAATAATTATCACCAATTTTTGATTATTGACTATAAATAGCATGAACATGTAGAAAATTTGATTACCATCCGGCTTCATGTCCATGGGAGCTCCGAGTCCCACAATGAATATGCCAAAAAGATAATGAATATTTCACTAAAATGTATAACTTCCAGAAAAAGAAGCCTATTAGACTGCTTTTCCAACTTGGGCTGCATTTTAGTCCTGTGTTTCTTTTTTGAAAGTTTGACAATCATAAGTAACACGGTTTTCCCATCATGGTCATCATGGCAGATGTGGATGATTGAATCTGACAAACTGCAATGATATGAGTTTATTTCCGTTTTGGACACTTGATTACACAATACATGATAACAAGTTTACCATCATTTTTTCATAATCAACTAACAATGTTGTAAAGATGCAGGAAATATCAAACAAACACTTTTACGTATCTTATTAGTTCAATAATGAGACTGTTAACATGCCTAAGAATTGAATCTGAGGAAATTTGAAAAAACAGTACAACTTCTAAAATAATGGCCCGATAACGCTGATTTTCGAACTCAACCTGCATTTTTGTAAGATTGACCACTCCTGTGAGTATAATGACAATTGGCTAAGCTGTTTTTCTTATATTGTGTTATTAATGTTGCATATATGTTGAAAAAAGTGAAAAAACAGCATAAAAAAATTAAAAGAAAATGTAAAATAAAACATAACAAAAAATACCAATAAAGCTGCTATTCAAACTTTTAATCTAGCTGTACAATTACTAACATGATATGAATAACCCTAATGAGTTTGAGAATAATAAGGCACTGTTATTCATCTTTAGCATTAATTCAATTCAATTCAATTCAATTTATTTCTGTACTGGTACATAGATTGTCATGACCTTGTACAATATGATATACAAATGATGATACAATACAGTTAGTGCACTACCATCTTTATATAATGAAGATAAGTACTAGTAAAATCACTCATAGAATATTCTATCTAAGCAATGAGATAAACCTTGGTGTGATTATAAATTTAACATAAACATAGTATAAACATGTTACACAAAAAGAATATGTTTTTTTAAAAACTTAAAACCACCGTTATATAGCTGTTTACATGGCTGTTCAAAGCCAGTTTGATGACATTGATAATTACGATTAATGACAATTACATAAGACAGATAAGTAAATAAGTTACACAGATATAAATATTGTGCCATGTTCAGTCCCACTGCCGAGTCACTTCTCACAACAGTGGCACCATACACTGACATTTTAAGGGATATGCTAGGAGTTACCAAGCAGAGCAACCACTTCACTTCTTTTCTTGAATGATTTGATTATAAAGTTGGAGAGGGACACTAAAGTATCTTTGTTGGCACTGTTAAATACATGGCATAATTGACTGTCTGGTGACCTTGAATCAGCTTTTAGGAATGAGGTTTTACTGAAAAAGGTGACTCGGTCTGTTTTGTACATTGGGCATTGGAATATAAAATGGTATTCATCCTCAATTACCCCTTGTGTGCACAGGTGACAGATTCTGTCGCACCTTTCAGTTTTTGGCCTGGTGTGCCGCCCAGTTTCGATGTGGAGTTTATGGTCACTCAGACGTAGTTTAGCAAGGGTTGACAAGGTGTCGTAATTTGTTATTTTATCAACATAAGTTGCCCTTTCACACTTTTGGTTAAGTATACGGAAGAGAGATAATTTACTGTTGGCTTGAAGTTTGCTGTTGCATATTTGGGTAAAGTGGTCAGTTTGTCTTTGTTTGAAAATTGTGGTGAAGTTTTTTGGAGGTGACTGGCTAAGCCACACATCACCAAGGCCAAATGTGAAAAGGATGTTTCGAATACCCTCAGACCATGACATACAAGCTGGTCTGAGTGTGTGGACTGCGGGTGGGACATAGGGTGTCAGCAACTTGTAACTATTTATCTCTTGTATGTACGCTTGTTTCATTAGTGTAGCATCAGACATTTGAATAATTTTACACCATAGTTTGACAGATGCAAACTGTATTTTGGTATAGAGGGGAAGGCGGCCAAGTTCAGTGTATACACCATAGTTTGATACGTTTTGATGGAGGCCAAGGATTTGTTTGCAAAATTTTAAGTGCAACTTTTCTGTAGGGCAGTTATCCGTTGACACCGAGTAGCCCCATATCTCTGAGCAATATGTAAGGATTGGGGAAATGAGGGTATCAAATAATTTCTCTTTTAAGGATGTGTTAACATTACTCTGAAGTGGAAGAGACTTGGACAAACTGAAGAATGCCTTTGTAGCACGTTGTAGGAGATTATTTTTGGTTTCTGTAAAGCTTCCTGATCGATTTAGAAGGAGACCTAGATACATGTATTTGTTGACCTCTTGGATTGGTTTTCCATACAGAAAAAATTTTTCACTGTGAGCTTTTGATTTTGAGTTGAAAATAACTATTTTAGTTTTGGTGACATTTACAGTCAGTCTCCACTTGTTACAGAAATTTTCTACTATTTCCAAACTTTGCCTTAGCCCATTGGGGGTCTTGGACATAAGGATGAGGTCATCAGCATAGAGTAAACCTTGTATTGGTATTCCGTTTATATCTGGACTTGCAGCACTTTCGCCATCAATTGATCTTAGAAGGTCATCAATAAAAATATTAAAAAGAAACGGGCTCAATGTGTCACCTTGTTTTACACCTAGTGTTGTATTAAAGGCCGGGGATATACCACTACTTGTCTTAACACATGCTTGGGAGTTTTCATACATGCTTTTAATGTTTTTGTACATAAGTCCTCTTATTCCTAGAGTACTTAGTTTGAACAGTAGTCCGTTCCTCCAAACACTATCGAATGCTTTTGAAAAGTCAATGAAACATGTGTATAATTTTTTCTTTCCTTTCATAAATTTTGTAATAATGGACTTAAATATAAAGATATTATCTGAAGTACCATGACCATGTTTAAACCCAGTTTGATGAGGTAGGGGTACCCCTTGTTGGGATGCGTGTGCTTGAATTCTGTTTAACAGGACCGAGTTGTACAGCTTTCCGAGGCAGCTTGTAATAGATATTCCCCTGTAGTTGTTAACATTTGATTCATCACCAGATTTGTGGATAGGGACTATATATGCCTTGTTCCATATTGATGGGTACTTAGCACTTTTGTATATGATATTGAACAATTTTACAATTAC
This sequence comes from Lingula anatina, assembly GCF_051362555.1. Taxonomy (NCBI): domain Eukaryota; kingdom Metazoa; phylum Brachiopoda; class Lingulata; order Lingulida; family Lingulidae; genus Lingula; species Lingula anatina. The sequence continues at coordinate 66,214,212 of NC_141767.1, read as the reverse complement.
ATCTATAAGATAATCCTTCCCTGATTTTATCATTTCGTTGGTTACCTTGTCTTCCCCTGTTGATTTGCCGTTTTTCAATTTTTTTATATTGCTCATGATCTCATCAGCACTAATGTCATGGTCAAGTGCAGTTCTGTCTGGAGAATTTATTTCACTTTGCCTTAGTTTATTTTCTATTTTAAGCTTGAAGTCTTTATCAAAGTTGTGTTTACTTGATTCAGTTTCCTCACAAAGACTTTTAAAATACTCATAAAATTCACTTGGTTCAATAAATTCAGTTTGTGTAGACTCCATATTTAAATCTTTAACCGCTTTCCAGAAACATTTGGGATTTGCATTTTCCATGGATTGCAACTTTTGAAGTAGGCCTTTTTTATATTCTTTTTTTGCTTTCTTACATCCTCTCTTATAACGATTGAATGTTTGGTAGTATGATGCATTGACTGAATTGTCAAAGGGTTTCTTGCTCCTAAGTTTTGCTAAGTTTTTTAAGTGGGACCTCAGAGATTTTAAGTCATTGCTGTACCATGTTGCCCTTTTCTTGTTTTTTCGAGGGTGGACTGAGGTGTATTTTCTTGATTTAAGAGCCTTTTCAGCTGCAGTTGTGAATATTTCATTTACTAAGGGTAATGCCTCTTCAGGGGAGAGAGCTTGTGACATAAAGTAATCAACCTTTTGTTTTGTTTCCATGTTACCCAGGGCCTCAACAAATTTAATATGAGAATTATTTTCCCAAATGAATTTAGTTGGCTTTGGTATCAGCTGAATTGATTTTGTATGTTTGTTGTAAGTAGTTTTGCAGTACAGTTTAAGTTCAAGTAGGGCGTGGTCAGAAAATATTGACAGATCATTGACGTGAAAGTATGGGATGGTGCTGTACAAAGTGGCACTACAGATGACATAATCAACAACGCTGTTACCAGCTGGTTGATAACAAGTATATTTGCCAAGTAGATCACCTAGTTTACGGCCATTTAAGATTCTTAAATTGCAATCTTTGCATAACTCTAGCAGCTTTCCACCAAATGCATTGGATTTTTGGGAGTCCATTGAGTTTCTAGGAGGGGGTGGGTTGTATGCATCACTGAGATAATGGGCCCCAGAAATTAAGGTTAAGTCTGTGCTGTCATCTGTGATAAAGTCTGAGTTAACTTTCGTTCTGGCATTGAAATCCCCTTGGATAATTATATCACAGTTAGCTGACACTGTTGTAAGTTCAGCTGTAAGTTTATCATATGGGTCTGCATTTTCATTGATCACAGAGTTGGGGGGACTTATGTAGACTGTGACAAGGATGACATCACGCCTAAACCCAAAGTAGAATTTGCTCAATTTTAGAATCAGAATATCTTCACACTTGCTTTCTAACTTGGTAACTCCAGCAGTCACTGATTTTCTAACAAATGCTACAATCCCACCTGAGTTTCTCTTGGCTCTCTTTGATTTTTTTCTACAACTACTGTATGATACAAAGCCTGGAATTTCTATCTTGCTATCATTATCAGACCAGGTCTCCACTAAAGCTAATATATCAAAACTAGAAATTTTCCTCACTAGTTCAGCATCTTCCAGCTTACAGCCTACTCCATGGATGTTCCATGAGCCAACTTTGATGCTATCCGAATGTACTTTTTTCATTATATAAAAACTGATATTAATGAACAAGGCAGTGGATCCTTGCTGACATCACTTAATTTGGAATTAAACTTAAAAAATTTTTTTTTTTTTTTTTTTTAAACACTGATAGTAATGGTGCACATATGCATGAATGTAAAGATTACCTACAACAACTTAAACAATTTCAGATTTGAACAACTTACATTTTTACAGTAATAATTGGTTAAAACATTTTGTACTTACTGAGTTGGTTGGACTTGATAAGAATATGGCATGGACATTTGGAGTACTTATTATACACATTACTTATCCTTAATACTTTTCCAGTTCTTTGTTTATCATGTTTACATATGCTCATTTAATCCCAGGAGCGAGTGTCAAAATGAGTGCCTGAGAAGATTTGCTGTCTGCTATATGGCCAATGTCTCTCATCCCTGTCATGTTGTGGCTGCCTGCCATGGATGTATAGCTGTGGTTCTCTTCTGCGTATGTATCCCCATGAAACATTGGTTTTCCCCCACTTTCTATGTTGATGATGTGACTTTGGGGAGAGTAAGTGTCCAGAGTCTCCATATGTCTGACGGCGGTAAGTGTCTTGGGTATGATTAACAGGTTTGACATCTCTGCGGGTGTGTATGATGACGGGGATGTTCTGCCCCTTTGCTGTGTTGCAGTCATTGTCTTCATGGAAAGGAGGAATTCCAGATCTGTGTACACCTAGTGAGTGTTTGGTATGAAGTAGTAGACGAGGGAGTCCATGTCTATCATTTAGGTGTACATTGTCATGAAACATCCTTTTGTTCACTTTTCCAGAGTTATAACAGACAACTGGGTCATTATTTTGAAATTTCAGTTTTTGTTTCTCACACACTTTCTCAATTGACCTGTTGACATTGTTTATTTCATAGTAACTCTTGTCTTGCCGTGGAAGAATACTTGACATGATGATTGAAGCCTTTGTAAACTTCTTCTTAGCTGTAGATGCTAGTTTATCATATGCTATCCCTGGTGTCATTGTGCCATCTGCAAAGTATTTCAGATCATTAGTCCCTGTATGTAGCACAACACTGTCAAAGTCTGTTTTATCACATTCTTGGATAGCTTTTATCATTTCTTCTACCCCACCACGTACATACTGCTGCTCTACAAGCATACTTTTTGTGCGGGTCTCGTGCATCCTACTAAATATTGAGTCTGACAGTATCAGGGAGTGTTTTTGGGAAGTAACTTTTCCAGTAGATTTCCACATACTAGTACTTGTCCCCTGTAGGGCTTGGCTTTCAGTGTTGGTAGTCTTAACCATATCTGCATAAGTCTTGTTTTTGGGGAAGTCATCTGTAATCATACTGTTTGTATGATTTTGTGAGAGTTGGTGTGAGTTTGAGTGTGTTTCATCAAGTTCTTTCTTTTCAATTCTTTCTGCATTCTCTTTTACAATTTTCTTCATTTCATTCAGCTCTGTTTGCAGCAGGTTACTCTGAAGGGTGAGATTGTTTATCTTCTCTGTTTGTTGCTTGACAGTATCTCTCACAGTGTTTCCCCTGGCTTTCAAGCTCTGCGAGGTGGTAGGCAGTCCGCGATCCCAGCAATACTAGGGGGGTCCGGGGGCATGCCCCCCCGGAAAATTTTTTAAATCGAGGTGCAATTTGGTGCATTTTAGGGTATTTAGAACTGATTTTTTTTACATTTTATGTGGCACTGAATTGTCTTGTTTTAGATGTTTTGAGGAGTAAATTCAGTAATGACATAACAAAGGTTTGGACAAAATTTATTTTCCAGTCTGTGCATTCACTCAGTTTAGTCCTTTTCAGTTTATAGAACATACTCTTTCAAAAAAAAAAAAAGAAGTACTTTCAAAAAAAAAAAAAGTTAACTACTTTAATACTTACGAGAAAAAGGGCTTACTACATTGAATTATTTTTAAATTGACCAAAAAGTTGATAAAATATGTTGTTTTTACCGTTTTCACATTCTTGTGAAAGTAACTGGTCAATTGACTTTGCGTGTGGGAGCGCTTCATCCTAATATAAAACTGCCGCAAAAGTTCTCTCTCTTGTCGTTCAGCGCAAAGCGACTCCCGCTACTAGTTATACGTAGTTTGAGATGTAATTTATAATCAACAACTTCAAACACCGTTAAATGAATGCTTCGGAATTAAAGAGATGAAAATCACACTTATCATCAATTTTAGTTCTTCTTTTATTCATTTATATGGTTCTATTCAGTCATGGAAATTCATATTCAATGCATAGGTTTCCACGCGAAATACTGACGTGACCCAGTTTTACAACGCTACTGCTTTCACAAAACTCACCCGTAAATCAATAGAAAATCTTCTCCAAGTTTATAAAATCAACGAAGTCCACTTTATTTGCTCCTTTTTTATCAGTGAATATTCGTAAACTATAAAAACAAACAACAGGCGGTCTGAATTTCGGAACATGAAGTGATAGAGAAAGTGTATTCTTGACACGTGATTAAATGGTGTCAAGAACAGTTGCCTCGTTTCGCTCTGTTTCTTATACTTCAAATAACGCACAGAACTGCGAAAACGAGGCACTCACAGGGAGATAGTAACTGCTGGTTATTTTTAGGCATACGCGCATGCGTCTTTCCGTTACTACTAAATCAAGTGTTCAGAAGCATGGGATTACGTATGTAAACAGAAAATGCCATATTTGCTTAGAAATAAATATAATTTTCAGTTAGCATGAGTGAAAATATACTTTGTTGTTCCATATAGTCCAGCGAGGCGGTGCTTTTGACAAATTTCAGCGAGGCGCTTGCAAATATCATCGAGGCGGGCGCCTCGCTCATTTAAGTGCAGGGGAAACACTGTCTCAGATTGTTTATCTTTTCTGCCTGTTGCTTGATAGTATCTCTCATTTCTTTGTTCTCAGTACTATGTCTCTCATTGTTTGTCTGTAAGACTTTAATGAGTTCTGTCTGGCTGGCCTCCAAATTGACAAGGGCATTGTTTATGGAAGTAAAGTTCTCAGTCCAATTATCTGACCATCTCTGCTTGACTGATTCAGCCTTAAGCAAGAATGTCTGCTTTGGTGTAGTTGTTGCCGCAGGTGTGCTTTTACTTGGTGGTTTGATGGGGGTACTCAAGGCCCTTTCTGTCCCTTCATGTTCATGCCTGGGTTTAGTACTTTTCTCTTCATAGAGCTCTTTCACACTTGTTTCACCTTGTGTTTTAGCACGTGTTTCCTCATCCTCTTGGGCATCTCCATTTTCTCCACTTGTGTCAAGAGTGCTCTTTGTTTTTTCCTCCATTAGAAGTTTCTCATAAATTTCGTTATCGTACTCCTTTCCATTTTCGAATACTTTGAATGAATGAATCCCAGCCTTTGTCATGAACTTTTTGGCACCTGAGTAGTAGATGTATCCCTGATGAAGATTTTCAGAGTAGCCTAGAACTTGCTTCTCAGTCTCTTCCCAGGTCCTGTAGACACCAACTTGATAGCCTCTTGCCACAGCATAGTAGCCTTTTTTCTTTGAAGAATTCCTTTTCTTGGTCATTTCAGATGCTAGTAGAGATATTTTGTATCAACCACGTATTTTCAGAACAGATAGGAGATATACGAGTCAAGTTCTTGCAGCATTTCAACTTTCAAGTGATGTCAGCTTTCCACCTCCTTGACCTACTTTCAGGTCTCCATTGTTCTTTGTCCTTAATGTCCAAAAGTTTGAACTTCAAAAACCAGACTTCCAAGAAGTGCTGCTGTTAATTTTTTGCCACAGAAAGGTTCTATATATACTCACAATAGTTCTCCATACTTCAAATCATACATTTGAAGACTTTGCCAAACAAAAATTAAGAAACAAACACAAGAGAGGAGTCAGTGTTGTTTCAACTCACTTGACCTTGACCTCATATTAATGTAAGCGTTACACAAAATTTTTTTTGTAAACTTATTTTCCATATTAAATAACATTTACCTGCATAATAATCATGGATTCCTAATTATGTGACACAGTTAAGAAAGCTAAACCGATGGGGCTTTACAATGAAATCTCAATGTGTGTTTATGTAATCTCATTTAATACCCACTTGAAAATTAATTAAGCAAATTATTTTATAACCCTGAAATAACTTGAAAATCAATTAAGCAAATTATTTTATAACCCTGAATTAACTGCCTACTATCCATATACATTTATTGCACCAAATAGCACTGTACTGCATTGCTTTCAAAACAGAAAACAATTACGATGGTTTTCCAACACAAGCTGCACTTCAGTCTTTCAGTAAGGTTGATTATCATAAGTAACATGGTTTTCCCTTAATAGCTATCCTGGCAGCAGTGTCCAAAATAGGGTTTTCTTTAACTTTCATGCAATATAACATAATACTTAACAGCATAATGACCATCAAATTTTTTATAAAAAAATAAAAGTATCATGGATATTCAGAAAATGTGATATGGAAAGGTCTCCAAGGACATGGAAGTTAGGGTCACACTTTCAAAATGCCAAAATGTTAACAAGAGATAACTGTACTGAAATGATTTTCTTTCCATTTTCAACACCTTTTTTACATAAAACCATCATCAATTAACTGTCATTTTTAAATGATCAACTAGGAAAATTGTTGACATAGGAAAAATATCAATAGAACAATTTATAATGTCCAATTAGCTCCATTTGGAGATTCTGAACATAGTAAATGATTGAATCTGACGAACTGCAATGATGAGTTCCTTTCCATTTTTGATACTTTATTACACAATGCAGGATAATAGGTTTACCGTCATTTTTATATAATCAACTAACAATATTGTTAAGAAGCAGAAAATGTTAAAACAACACTTTAACATATCCAATTAGTACCGTTATGAGACTGTTAACATGCTTAAGAATTAAATCTGAAGAAAAACCACTTATATACAAAAAGGCTAATAACTTCATCAAAACTTAACTGATCAAGCTTATTTTCAAACTTGATCTGTATACTGGTCAGATTGATCACTCCTGTGAGTTGCAAGACAAAAGGCTGATTGGTTTTCCTTAAAATGCGTTATCAGTGTTGCATGTATGCTGAATAAAGGGAAAAAAACAGCATTACTTTTGTAAAAATAGTCCAATCATGCCAATTTTCAAACTTGACCTGCGTATTATAAATATTCACCAGTTCTGTAAATTTCAATCCAAGGAAAGGAAAAACATTTTTACACTTATCATGTTATCGGTGTTATAAAAGTGCTGAAAAAATTGAAAAAAAAAAAAAAAAAAAAACAACAAAAAAAAACAGGATAACTTCCATAAAAATTGCCCGATCTTGCTGATTTTCAAACTTGACCTGCGTATTATGAATATTCATTAGTTCTGTAAGTTTCAAGCCAAATGAAAAAACAGTTTTCCACTTATTGTGTTATCAGTGCTGCATATATGCTGAAAAAAGTGAAAAAACAGCATAAATTCCCTAACAATAATCGAATTATGCTGATTTTTTAACTTGACTTGCGTATTATGAATATTTATCAGTTCTGCAAGTTTCAAGCCAAAAGGTAAATTGGTTTTCCACTTATGGTGTTATCGGTGCTGCATATATGCTGAAAAAAAGTGAAAAAACAGCATAAATTCCCTAAAAATGACCCAATCATGCTGATTTTCGAACTTGACCTGTGTATTATAAATATTAATCAGTTTTGTAAGTTTCAAGCCAAAAGGTAGAATGGTTTTCCACTTATCGTGTTATCGGTGCTGCATATATGCTGAAAAAGTGAAAAAACAGCATAAATTCCCTAAAAATGGCCCAATCATGCCGATTTTCGAACTTGACCTGCACATTATGAATATTCATCAGTTCGGTAAGTTTCAAGTCAAAAGGTACAATGGTTTTCCACTTATCGTGTTATCGGTGCTGCATATATGTTGAAAAAAGTGAAAAAACAGCATAAATTCCCTAAGAGTGACCCGATCATGCTGATTTTCGAACTTGACCTGCGTATTATGAATATTCATCAGTTCTGCAAGTTTCAAATCAAAAGGCAAAATGGTTTTCCACTTATCGTGTTATCGGTAAAAGTGCACGGCGACGGCGACGACGGCGGCGACGACAGACGCAGATGATGGCTATATGTACAGACACATCTGTGTCTGTACATAAAAATGTAAATTTACTGTAGACATATGTGTGATGTAATTATTACATGTAAATGTATCATCCTTTACAAGAAGTATTTTTGTATGTATGCCCACCAATTTTGAGAAAAGAAAAGAAGGCTTTAGAGCCATCTTAAGAGAAAATACTTCACAGAAAAAGTTGAAGCAGAGGAAGCATAGCTAATAGGATATGATCAATCAAATTCAATGTGGGATTCTATGCTTCACACGTCAAGTAACAGATGAATAATACATTCATCAATATATATGTAAGAACAAAATTTATGGGTAAACAAGAACAAACAAATCAGCAAAAACCAAGGCACAACTCCATCATAAAAGATATCCTCCTGTATTCTCTAAATTGGGGGTCTTATATACAGTACTAAAATAATTTTGATAAACTGTTATGCGTTTAGTACACATAATAATTACGTCATGCAGCAGATGCTTCATGTCTAAATCATTCACCTCCCCCCCCCCAAAAAAAAGATATATTTATATATATATAAAGCAATGAACATCAACAATGAAAAAAACATGTTGATCACATAATGTTAAAATGATAACTTTCAATGAACATTATTGTGTAGTAAATAATACAATACAATACAATGTTTTCAATATGTGTTTATAAATACTGAAACAGTACATACAACTAAACTCCCAGACTCCAAGTCCCATATGTACGTGTTGTTGTCCCCACATCCAGCAAACAGCCTTTTGCCACCATCCTAAAATATGTGAAAACTATAATTAATAATAAATTAACTTCTGTCGTTCTTAATCATTTCGCAATAACATTTTATTCACAATATAAAATAATTAAAATTTTTAAAAGTTAAACAAGTTTAAAATATGTTTATATATAAAACAAGGCATCGTTACTATGCATTACAAATAAAATATAACTGCACTGATCCCCAGGTAAGAATTCTGTTACCTTGGACTCAATGGCCAGTGAATTGACCTCTGGGTTGCTGAGACCATACCTGCAAGATAAATACACCACTTTTTACCTAGTGATCGACGACATGTAACTATATTACTGTTTCTAATGAATATATAAATTATGTAATTAAAAGACTGAGAGAGTTTGACTAGCACCCATTACTGAAATATATTCATACTTGATAAGACAGTTCTAATTGTTCTTTGAGAGCCAAGGATTAACCCATCCCCATTAAACCCTAGACCCATGCCTGTGGTTGTAGTATTTACCTGTTAGTGGGTATGGGCAAAGACCAGGCCACTTTGGGAGTCTAAAATAAAATCAAAGATAAATTCACTTAAAAACCTCACTCATCACAAGTATTATGTGTGTTGGTGGCTAACTGAAGTCTACACCATGTGATGTTCCTTGTTTGGTAGTTTCATTTTCAAAGAATCAATTGCAAGACAAATCAGTGCTGTTTCAGAGTGGGATTTTAGGTGTTCTCTTAACAAAGCAATGATGACATATCTGGATTCAACAGGAGTCGTTTGTCCATTTTCCTAACATGCACTTTTCCTGATATAATGGGAATATGATTTATACTTAATCAGCACTTTGACAACAAGGCAGGCAAACTAAAAGTGGAATTTCACACCATGCTGCAGAACTACCAACTTAATTAAAAAAACAAGACGCTGAAATTGATGATAGTCACTTAGTCGATATTTTTGTGACTGTATCATATTGCACATGACATGATGTTGTCTAAAACAAAAGAAGCAACTACATATACATTACCTTCCTCAATACATCTACCCAGTTCCAGGCTATAACATCACCTGTTCCAGCACTAGAAAAAAAAAACAAAAACAAATGCAGCATTGCTAACTGATGGGTTGGGGAAAATATATGAAAATGAAAATTATGAGCAATATACAATATTGCTTAGATTAACTTAACAATACAAATGGTAATTTTTAGAAAGACTTTTGAAATTGCTTTGTTCAAAATGATGTATGTATCATATCATTTCAATTAAGAAGAAATGTTTCACAAATATGTTGCATGGTTTCCTACCTTATAAGAAATTTGTCTGTTGTAGTTAAACAGTATATAGGGCCATCAGTTGCTGGAATTAGAAAAACAAGGAATTGTTACGTCTTGATTCAATGCTGTAATGTTCTAAACGTTAAAAAAAAAAAGAAAAAAAAAAAAAAACAATGATCAACGAATGAAAGCAATATCAACTTCTTTAAATGTTACATTGTGTTAAAACAATTATGTTCTAAGTACAGGAGCAAGAATTGCAATGTGAAATGATAACATCCGTACTTGGCCCATAAATACTGAGGGCAGAATTCTTTCATCATTTCTGTCTTTTAGCAAGAGCATGGATTGCCCCTAGCTGATTTTTTGCAACTGAGGGCAAATTTCATCAATACTTTCTAATTTTAACCATGGTTCTTTTCATTTCTGATTGTGTGTGGGAATCACAAAACCTGTCATACACACAAAAATTGATGAAACCAACATACACAAACAAGAAAAATGTTCACGAAGAGGATAAAATAACTGTTACAGTTGCGCAAACATATATATCCAATAATTTTATCAATAATTGTGCATTATGTATTCAAAGTCAGAAACTAACTGCGTACTACTTCAACATGGCCTGTCAACTACATGTATAAACTAAAAGTGTGTCTTTGTCATATCTGTTTACTATCAGGTGTGAGAGTGACGCATTCTGGTGTTAATCAACACTTCTCACTAATTTCCTGTTATTCCTCTCCAGTCAACCACCTTGCACAAAATAAAGAAAGTAATTTATGATGATACTCATACAGTCATAAAAGTCATTCCCACAGTAAGAACATCTATTTTTCTAGTATGGGTACTGTACTGTCACAAAATGCAATTATACAAGTAATTATTTAAACTTAGCCTAATGACCTTCCGAGATACAAGCAAGTATGAGCATTATTTAAACTTTAAGTTGCTTCCATTACTTGGGTACAATTTTCAGTAAAAACATTCATCCATAACTGAGGACAAAAAGTTTAATTTTGATAAAGATAGCTTTCTTTTCCTTTAGTCAAAACGATTCATTTTAAAATGAAGCATTCATAAACATAAATCACACTTGCTAGCCCGAGGGTTGACAGGTATTTTTTTTTTATATAAATACAGTCTCTAATTCAATTATTAATAACACTGTGTGTTTGTTTAATTTGTAGATATCTTAAGTTGCTGGAGGTAAAAAAATGATCTATTGTGTTATATTAAAGCAATGCCTTGGTAAATACATGTTCTTATTCAACTCCACTACAGATGCAGCTGTAACCACGTTACTGGCAGCAAACAGTGAAATATCTGTTTCTTAATCTATATCATCAAATGCTCTATTTGCATTGACTACAATATGATCGGATCAGTTTCTGTAATACTTGCTGTGGCTTCGTTCACATGGAATGTCTATTTTCTAAAAATCTATTTTCTATTCGCGCTATCTTATTATCACGGTCTGTGCCCTGAATATCCCGCCGCGTAATTACTGGCAGCGCGAGCCAGTTACTTATAGTAACTTATAGTAACTGGCTCGCGCTGCCAGTAATTACGCGGCGGGATATTCAGGGCAAAGACCGTGATCATAAGACATACCGCGAATAGAAAATAGAATTTAGAAAATAGACATTGCATGTGAATGAAGCCGTCCCAATTTCCTTTTCAGACATAACAATGGGGAAATTTCAGATCTTCTGGCCCTTGGGCTGCGGATGACTCCGAGAGATTATAAAATAAAACCAAAACATAACCCCCTTACAAAATAATTAAAAAGAAAACTGGTTTAAGGGATTAATAATCTGAGAATCACTTTTACCCAATGATTAAAACTTGGAAGCTCAACTATGATCATCAAAAGGAAGGAGTTGACAAGTTATTGGATCAATACTTGTTTTAGTCTAAAGGAAGTCTACTTAATTAACTAGCTATATTTTCATAATTACATGAAACACTGCTTGTGACATTTCTCAAAACATTTAATTCCACTTTTTGTTGGGTACCACAGCAACATATAACCATTTTGCTAACTCTATTCTCGGGCTATAATTACAATATAAACAAAACAATTAAAACGTCATTGATCTGTGATGTCAAAGCATTAATGACAAATTGATCTAAATAAACATTCACAGACTATAAAGTACTCAATTCCAATTACGTACTCAGGTAGCCGTTACATCTCAAGAGGGTGCAAAACAAGAACGAGGGAAAAACTGAAACGTGAATTTTGATTAATCAGGAATATAAAGTTTAGGGAAAAATAATTGTTTGATCTGCACATTTCATATATTACAAATGATAGAAAAACAAAGGATGATTACGTATCTCAAATTGTTGCTGTCTGTTCACCTACTGATACACTGTTTTCTTGTGGACAAATCTGCAGGCTCAGCAGCTTTAAGTAAGTAGCTCTACTCTTTCTTTATATATTAATATCAGATTTTATATGCTTGTCATTCATGATTCAAGTATATAACCAATTTTTAATTAATATATTGCACCCATTCTTCTGACAGAAATAACTCTCGGATGTTGTGTTCATAAAAATTGTGTTAAAAATATTGTATAAACATTTAAGTTAAAGAAAATATACATCTCAGTAAAAACAAAGGAATACAATAAAATTTTCACTAATGTTTTTTCATTTATCATCCATCTCTCTTCTTAAAACATATTGTTATATTTAGAACTATGCTAAAAAGAATTTCTGTCCTATGTTGTCAAATTGACAATATAGATACAAATTTTTCTTTATCATTAATGTTATCAAAGTTGGGAATGTGCCGTTAGCATTAATGAAATTCAAACTACTAGTTCAATCATTTGTATAAAATGATATTAGTTGGCCATCTGACTTCACTAGAGAGTTTCCGTTGCCGGTGAGATATGCCAACTAGATTAATACGTCATCGGTTTGTGCGCACTTGTGACGTTTACTGCGTTCATATACCGTCTTCCTATCTAGTCTGCAGAATACAAGCACTCCTATCTAGCCAGTGCGGAAGATTATTGAAAATAGTTATCAAAGGTTATGTTTGCTAATTTATATGCCTTATATACTTTTTTTACAATAGTTCAGGTGTACGTTCATGCAAATTTCGACTTTTTAAGAGAGAGGAGTCGCTAGTTTTGGTTTAACAGGCACGTAGTCGGGGGTTGATCGTTTGGTTCTTACTAACTGCCATTTTTGTCGGGAAAATTGCACTTTTGGGTAACATTTGTCTCCTTTTTCATAAAAAAAAGGAATCTCTACCTGGCTACGGGGCCGTATATTGTTATTATGTTAGAATGAGCGCCACCTATGGCGCGAAGCGCCAGCATTCCAGGACTTTACCGGAACGTGAAGAGAGTAGCGCGTTACTGGATACATTTGCACATATGTAACAATCTAGCCGTCGTATCCCAACTTCACCGGAAACTCTCTACTTATTATACTTGCATGGCTCTTTACTTTTTCTTAGACAAAAACTATTTATACAAAATTATCAGCACAGCCTACAATTTCAAAGTCTGTGGAAAAAAACTATAAATTATATAGTGATAATACTATGTAATATACCAAAATTTCAAAATTTTTTGCAGTCATTAATTTCTTCTACTTCTTTTCAATCAGTCTTTCCCATACCAGTTGATGTGACCACAGTCTCCCCGTCTGTCATCCAGTGTGACGCTCCATGCCAGCAGCAAAATGGATGCTGTAGCAGAGAGATGGCATTTTGTGTAAGAAGTGGAGTCTACCTGAATTCTACAGAGTACAATCTTTCCTCAAACACTTCGCCCTCGAGGATAGAATGCGGGATTTCCTGTCTGGGGACTGTGAACTGCACAGGGGCTAGTTACAAAAAAGAGACTGGTCTCTGCTTTCTGCACAGTGTGAATATTGGACAAGTAGCAGAAACAGATTTGATTAATGACAATGCTTGGGTGCTCATGTCATGTGGAAGTGGATGAAGGAGCTGTTGTTTGGGTTTATAACATGACGCAACAGTCATAAACTGTTAAGCAGACTGGGTGAAAAACTATAATCATCATGATGTAAAATCATTGTTACTCATGAGAGAGAGAGAGAGAGAGAGAGAGAGAGAGAGAGAGAGCTTGAAGCAGAAAAATACAAACATTAATTTAGGAACAAGTTTTGTCGATGTCTGTATAACCAAAAGAAACCTTGATGCAGACAGTGGTCTAGAGCATGGCACCTGCTAGTACAGGTAGTTAAACTCTTATCAGTAAATTACGCCAAAGTGATTACCCCCCCTTCCCTAACTCTGTTCCCAGTTTCATATTCGATTGTTGTATTGTGTCAAATGCAAAAAAAACCCTTAAAACTTGTATGTTATACAATATGTTAATGTTAATAAATCTCTTAAAATTTTTATGATCACATGCCTTTGTGTCCTCCTTAGATTGTATTCTTCTCAGATTGACCAAGCTCATTTTTTTTTTTTCAAAATTACATCAGTTCTATTTTGTTGACTGCACTTCAGGCATTACATGACACCTTTTGTCATCTCACACTTTGAAGTTAATTATAATACAGTTTCAGCATTTTAAACAAATTTAACATCAAAATCACAAAAACCTTATCACTCCCAAAACATGCTTTATTTTGACCTCCAACCCCCCCCCCCCCCCCCCCCCCCCCCCAAATAAAAAATTTTAAGAAATAAAATGAAAATATTCTATTTGAAACTGAAGCTGTCAGCATGGTTATGATATACACCAGTGAACACTGAAAAACACTTTTTTTGATTTAAAAAAGAATGGCTGTGTATGACTTAATATATGTCTCTATTTTTTCATTTTGAAATGATAACAGAAAAGTGAGTAAATGATAAAAATAGAATGAAAAAATGTAAAAGATTAGCATTAAGCTTTAGCACCATTATAATGCTGTGCTTCTATAGGAACAGTGTATTTAAGTCCACAAAGACCATGCCCAAATATCCTAAGCATGACTTATTGATCCAATACATAGACAATGCACTTTACAGAACAATAGTGGTTCAGGACAGGTAAGTAGTAACTTTCACAGAACTGAAAATCTCTACGATAAAACATTTCCTGTCAGCATTGAAAATCTGAAATTTATCCTAAAAGCCATTAAGTTCTATCCAATAATCCCCTTTCACAACAGGTATCCAGCCGACCACTGCAATCTTTAACTTCTCATGCACTGATGGTCTCTACTGTTTTCAAATTTTAGAAGGCTGGTCAACACAAAAAGGAGCTTGATGAACAGCTTAGAAACAAGCGCAATTATCAATGAAGAAAAAAGTCAACCCTATTCCCAAACCTAAAGGCTGCCGTTGTTTGGATTAAAAACAGATCAATATAAGCCCTGATGTCATACACTATTAAGACCATGGATTACTTTAAGTAAGATAATAAACAGATAAGAACACTAATATGTACTGTCCATAAATGTCTCACTTCAAAAACATCACTAGCAAGGAATCAATGAAATTTCTAGATTACCTTTCACAAGGCATTGATTTAGGCTAAAACAGAAATGACTGACGCTAGGTTCAAAGAGAGAATTGTTAGTATGTCTCTCCGGTCCCTTGACAGGGTTGATCTCTACTGGTGTTTCCAATTAGCTGGAAACCATTTTTATACTATCTACATATCTGATGGATAAACTCAATTTTTCAACAAGGCAGCTTGAATTTATTTATTTTAGGTATTAGATCAATTTAAGAACACAAAAGGCTTGTAACAAATCTAAGTGACATTTTTTTCTTTTGTAGACTGTATTTACTACAACAATCCACAGCAGAAATCGGTACAATCACAGTAACATCTAACACAATCGGTCTTTATCTAATGACATGAGAAGCTTATGAAATAAATATACCCTGGAATTAGTGTACAAACTTTTCTGACATATTTTAGATAATAACTTGATTTCATAATAATTTGGAATGAACTGACTTACCTTTAAATAAAAAAGTAGGTTTTATGTCTTCTTCATTGCTGTTCCTGCTTAAGCTAGCTGATATGCTTCAAAATAATTAAGAACAATAAGAACATAAATTTCATGAAGATGCATTTGAAGCAATTTCACATGTCAAACAATTGCCACTTAACCTGGTCAAATGCCACCACCAAATTTCAAACAGCATATGTTAGAGAAATGCCATAAAGAATCATCAAAAACTCTTGAAAAATTATATTTAAACAGATATTTTTTCTTTTTGTGCTATAGTCATTTGGTGGACTTTTAAGAATAGAGGGAAAGTTGGATAAGTCAAATCTACAATTTGAAAGTGCAATTTTAAAACTTTTTTTGGGCTGACAGGATGGCTTCAACAGTTACATGTCCTCATGTCCCTATCAACAGACTCACTTGAAAACTGCTATTTCACCAAAACTAGTGCCTACAGCCAGGTACTTGCCACCAGGAGAAAAAGCTTGGCTGAAGATTGTAGTGTGGAGCTGCTTCCTAATGGCTTCCTGGGCACCCTGAATAACATCACAACTAGGTTTATTATTTATTCATTATATAAGCCACACAAATATGATGACAATAACATTAAGCTTAGGACTAATACAATAAAATATTAATTGCATAAGAATCCCACAATAATGGCAAAAGGTTCTTTTCAATATAAATTGGTATTTCATGTGAAATGGTTTTTCAGATTCTCTCAAACCACAATTATAATGCTAGTAGCTATATATACCCAGAGACTGGACTGGACAGTAGATACTGAAGATCATCAGATATCTACCAATATTTCTTGTGAACATTTGTCATGAATATGCACTGAAATTTAACTCAGAGTGGCTCCAACAAGTGGCAATACATGACCTGGCATGAGTGATGACAGTTGCTGTTCAATGAGCTCAGCTGTTAAAGTTAAACGTGTTAAAGAACTTACAAACATACTGAACTGTAACATAGACAAGGAATCACAGGTTGTCAGAGGTGGCACAAGTTGTTTATTTTCACAAACTGCAATAAAAAGTCTTTATCAGGTACCAGAATTCTACCCGTTTTTACATTGCATGCATGATGCTGCTTTTCAACATCTGCACTGGAAACTAGGAACTAACCTTTGTCAACTAGGGAAGGGCAAAAGTGAAAATTTTAGAAGACAAATATTTTAACTGATTGCATCTAAAAGGTCAGCAAAGGGTACTTAGTAGCAAGATGAAATATATGTATACATAAGAACAAGGACTTGTGTTTTTAACCAGCATGTAAGATTTTGGGAGAAATTTGGGGAAATTTTTTTGTAATTTTTTTATATCCCTCTTCCTTTTCACTTTTGTTTAACATTAAACCATTGTTAGGATGTCAATTTCTATTCAGGGTCCCACTGGGTAATCTCATTACCCATGAAAGTCACTTTTTATTTTCTCTCGAAATGCTTGACATGTTCACTTTATTAAGTGTGATTACTGAATCACCCCATTCAATGCATTCAATGTGACCCATGAATGCAGCTTTTTATTCTTCCTTATTTGTTATTTTCAACTTGCATTTTCAATGAGATATGAATAAGGTTTTGCTTACTGTGATTTATTAATTGATTTAATTTCTTGTAAACTGTGATTGCTACAGCCCCCCCCCCCCCCCCCCCACTTACATCGTGGTCTCGAAACTGCAAAGTACCCGCCATGATTAACAAGGGTTCATAGTAGTAAAAGAATTTCTACGCAAATGATGTTTCAGTTTTGAGTAAAATATAAGATAAATATTTCTTAATGATAAAAAACACATTAATTGTTTTGTTTTATAGTCTCTACCAAAATATAGTTTTGCAAAATAAGATCTTAAATTTTATTTTTCCGTAAAGGACGTTCCCACAGGCAACAAAATGTGTTCCAAACTTTTACATACCGGAAGTTGCATGCATTTCTGGGAAATTATGCCGAAAATGTTCGATCGACTATAATTCGATATTTAATGTTTACAACAAAGAAACGGGTTGCAGAACGAAAGACAAAGTGAGTACCATATGTTTAAATCCACTGGTGTGAAGTCATTGAGAAGTTTTTTATTTGCCTTCACAACTGTATGCTTTGTCTTTGTTGGAAAGTATGTGCCCTGAGTGACATAGGAGTCTCAAAACCTAGAACCGTGAGACCTGCAAAGACGTTTTTCCATGGGCTCCCACAAATATTGATGTATTAACCCAATCGCCTTGAAGTTTTCAATTTAAGGAGATAAAATGGTTTGATATTCAAACCACTTAATTCTAGTAGATATTGTTTGTGTTTTAGTATCTGCTATCACTTTTAATAGTATATCATACTATATGTACCAATTAAATTTTAGTTACGAAATAAATATTATTATGTGGATCTATTTTATACTTCATTTGATGAACTACTAGTGTTAGTACTAGTATACTATATTGCTATGTTTAAAGCAATAATAACTCTTCGTTTCGGCCAAAAAATGAATTTTCCTGGAGTAAACAACAATTTTCCCATACTTTCCAATGGTTAATGAATCCATTTTTACATTCAAAGTTGGTCCCTGTTTTTTTTCTAAAAAGTTTGGTTTTTTGTTAAAATCTCTTAAGAGATTTTAACAGAGTATAGCCATCAATGGAGGTCACGTGGTCTAAAGACAAGCTCAGATATCAGGATAATAGCTATAACTGCTGTTTTTGTGGTAAAACAGAATATATTATATTTCTATGAGTTATTCACAAGATTTTTGTTGTGAAATATAGATCTCATACGAAGAGTTATTATCCCTTTAATTACTAAGTGATGTCTAATAAGTAAGTTTTAGTAGCTACCTTCAAGTTAGGGTTTAGGCTTGCACAATGTTTTATGCAGCAGGGCTTCTTGCAAGATTTTCTGATATGTATCATTTGCTGAAAAGCCATCCAGTCTTGCTATCAACAGTACTGTCAATAAGGCTATATAAACATGCTGGTATGTCAGTTATGTAATGCTGCTGTGAAATCAGTCATATACCTGTTGAAGATAGAATGAGCAGAATGTGAATATAAGAAAAATATCAGGGTTGTTTCCTGCCTAACAGCAAATTCATGAATGATCGTGTAGGCCGAGCAATTTTTCATCCTGCTTGATTGTAGTTTTTTAGTTTTTTTCCAGCCAGTAAAAATGTGGCATTGTGTTTTATGTAACATACCTTGAACTAGCTGACTGTCATTTTAATTTGACAACTTAATAGCCTGGCTGTTATTTAGAGAGTCACCTGAACAGAACCTCCATGCACAACTGTACCAATAAAATGATTAAACAGCAAGAAGCAAACTTGTGGAGAACTTGGGAAAGGGAGTCACATCCCCTTATTAAAGACAGGTTAAAACTGGTCCATCTATAAGTGTATCACTTGGAAAAGGGCCCCTGAGTCTGTGATTTTTGCTTTTAGTCTATCATTGGCAATTTCCATTGCATCTCTGTCCTATCAGGCTATTGTTTTATATTGTCTAACCAGGTCTTCCCACAGATGTCCCCTTAGTGTGCTTACCTCCATTATACCCTGGAAACTAGTGAAGGTGAACAGCTTGTTAATGGGGGGTCTTTTTAGCTAAAAATTTAGTCAAACAAGTACTAGTAGATTTTTTATAAGTTTTACAGGTACTGTTTGAAAAGTTGGTGTTCATATATGGCTCATTCATTTGCTTGAGTTATGTCAGTTCCATTGCCATTTTATGTAATATTTGCATAATTTTTTAATGTCCTATAATTATAATTGTTGTATTCTAAAGTGCCCTATGTGGGAAGAAATTAACAGTTATCAAAAAGCAATATAAAACAGTAGAAATGCAAATATTACACAAAATGTGTGCATCACTTACTAAACACAAATGTTTCCTTTTTTGTGAAATGACCCATATGTTCTGTATCGCGAGTTTCAGTTTTGCAGTCTATTATCATAATATTGAAAATAATTTTTTGTAAGCATGTAAATAAATTGAACTCTGAATATAAAATGTTGATTTTGCCCATTTAAAGCTGCATGAACAGGGTGATATTTCCCGTGGGCAATTGATCAGGCCGTAGAATCAATACGTAGAACTACATAGCTTGCTGTTGGGATGTAATTTCCTGTTGTATTGATTGAGTGTACAATCAAGCATTTGGACACCTTCATTCTTCACAGGATGTCAATATTTCATGATGAGTTTTGCTGCAGCATGACGTTACCATATTGATTATTTTTTCTCTGAGCAGCAGCTTATCGTATCTAGAGCAATATTGGCTGTGGTTGAAGAAAGCTCTGAATAATCACTGGAAAACAACGCGAAGTGTGGATGATTTGTCGTTTTATCACATTAGTAGCAGTAGGAGTTTGCCATGGTTACTATGGCTGAACACGGGAAATGGATTTTGAGATAGTCTGTCAGGTGTTTCCTTCATAGGCAGTGTCTGTCTTAACCCATTGCAGTTATTGTAATTACATTTCAGTTGACCAGTAGCAATCATGTATAATGGGATAGGGCTGGAGACGGCCCGGGGGAGTGGCACCAATGGCTATGTGCAGAGGAATCTGTCCTCCATAAGGCGGCACAAGGATAAGGTTGATTATAAAAGTGAGGAAGAACTGAAGAAGCTGGACCAAAGTATGAATAAGGGACCTAATCAAGAGATTCTGGACCATGAAAGAAAAAGAAAAGTGGAATTGAAATGTATGGAAATGCAGGAGCTGATGGAGGAACAAGGGTAGGTGTTTAGATTGTAATGCCTGTTAGAGAAACTTTTTTCCCAGCATCTTGTGTACTAGTATATGTAAGGTATTATGAACTTGACAGGTAACATATTTTAGTTTGATCATAGAAGTAGAGAAAATGGAATGCCAACTTCAAATCTCGCAGGCCGAGCTTGTGACCCCGAGAGTTGGGGAGTTTCACTTCCGGTTTCCATGCCGCTGCATTCAACTCACGCTCTACATGTTTCAATAACTACTATTCATAGCGACAAGAGCTAGTTTTTACGATAATGTGATTTGCTATGGCGTAAACGGGAGTCTGGACATTCTAACTGCACTTTTTATGGTGTGAAAATGGAATTATTAAAACCCAAAGCGCTTTATTTGGTGCGTGTGACAGAGTGTATTACCGAAGTCGAAGATAACACGGAATATAATTTAGCAATGTAAGTAATAACTTTTGTATTTTAATACAATATTGTGTTTTTTAAGCGTAAATTTAAGGAGTGAGAGGCTCATTCATGATATGATCTGTCCTTGAATACAATGGTCGTCTGACGCCGATTGTTTTCCGTTTATCCCTCAAGTGTCCATGTACGGTCTTCGAGAAATCTGTGAACTAAATGTCGTTATCCAAGCTGTTAATAAAAGCACAGAATATTTATACATATAAATATTACATATTTAGTTATCCCCTTTTCATTTTATGCATTTGTACAAGCAAAATACGAACAAATAAGAAAAAATGGAAAGATTCAAGTCTTAATTGGATTTGGCCATACCACCAGAGAATCATTGCAACACTAAACTATATCAGTTATAGCTGGCTATTACTCCTGGAGATATAGCTTCAACATATAATAAAGATATACCCGACTATGTAGGTCAAATAATGACAATTTATTATAAATGTAAATTTTCATTCTGTTCTTTTGAAGGGTGTCATGAAGGAGCTCTGTTGTGTTGTTTTATGCAGTGTCTCATCACAGCTTGCCTAAGGTAAAATTGAAGCAACACAAAATAATAATCAAGCAAACCATTTTATTATTATTATCTCTTTTGCACCTTTTCACAGGGGAATAACTTACTTCTTTCACAATAATTATATATAAAACGACAATTTATTAAATCTCATAATGTTCAATATTTTACACCTTCATATGCCAGCTTTTGATTCCACAAAGAAACTCCCATTTCTAAGGCAAGTACAAGAATTAAGGTGGTACATGTATATTTTCATATCCACAGGAGTGTCTGAGGTTTCAGACAAATGGAGAAGTCAGCTGATCCATTGCATCAACAGATGTGACAACAACTTCAATCCAGAGAAAGTCAAGGTCTGTTCCAGGTATTTTGAAACACTGTTTCATTAAATGTATGTGTACATTCAGGCTGTATAATTGGGGGATGAATATTATCTCATGAAAGTTTATTGAACTCGATTGAAATGAATTAACATCCCTTTCACCTCCTTATTACAACTTAAATTCAACATTGCTGTTTGCTTACTAAATGAGGACTCGTGTCTCGGTTTCATAGCTTTATTTTTTACATCAGACATTTAGCAGTGCACACATGTATGGTGAAACTGATTGTAGTTACATACAAATTGAGACTATCCTTACTTTAAAATAGAAATCTATAAATAAAGAAATGTGCATAATAAGGGCAGAATTTGTACATTTAGCATGTTATGTAGAACTAAAATGGCAGTCTGGAATAACAGAATTAGAGCATTGGAAAAATGTATCTGTATAGGAAATTTTTTCCTAAAATTTTTTCATTTCCATCAACATAGGCTGCATTTGTAGTGATAGATGCAAGTCTGCCTTGTGACTTAGCAGCCTGCAATGTCTGCTTCTGGCTGTGTACTTTTATCTCCGAGTTGACTCAGTTTTTCCTTGTTATCACTTCCCCTTCATCTATGTTTCAGTTTGCTGACTACAAAAACCACCAATCATTATAGTGTGTGATGTCTACCTCTGTCCGTTTGATGGAATCGACAACATTTTCTGCACTAGTAGGGCTGATGAAATGTGCATCCAGGACTTAACTGAAGATCTCAACTGCCAACCTGCTGTAATGTCTTGTATGCTGGTTGTAGCAGTGAAGATAGCTGACTGGGATGCCTCTCTGTTCAGCCTGGAGACCTTGGACTTCTTTACCAAACAGGGAGATATATATTGTCCCAAAAGTTTGCAGAAACCTGAAACTAAATTAGAACTGTATGCTAGTGATGCACGTTTTTTAAAAGTACTAATGGCAGAGTACAACTAATTATGTCTGACTCCAGATTTTGACATATCCAAGAATATTGCTGTTTGAGAAATCCGTTTCAATACGACATCTTTATTTTTAACTATGGCTATGTGAAACATTGGCTTTTAAATGTATACTGACAGTCAATAAAATCATAGCATTTATTTATCAAATAATATTTTAAGTTCCTTTGGCACATTAAGAAAATGACAGTTTTCATGTGAAATATGACACATTATTCAGTCACACATTTCACTCTTTTATGACCAAAAGAGAGTTGGAATAGATTCTCGTTAAAAAAAGGACAAGAAAGTTTTCTGATGCACTTTCACTGACTGTCACCATATATTAAAGAATAATCCATAGTATAACATGAACAAGAGCTGAGAAAAAATCGAGTATGCAGGCAAGAAAAAGTTACCATTATAATAAACTATGCAGGCAAGGAAAAGTTACCATTATTAAAAACAGGTTGAAATACTATTGTGATTATCAACCCAATATTGCATTTACACTTTTAAATAAATTAATTGCACCAATAGTATTCTATGGGTCAGATGTATGAGGCTTCAAACTGTGTGAACAGGTGCTGATATTATTTAAGGAAAATTTAAAAATCAATTGTAAAATCAAGCACTTCCAAATTAGCTATCTTAGGTGATGACATCAGATAACCCATGGTTTGCAGCTAAGAGTAAAAAAAAATTAAATAATAATAATAAACAAAAAATTTAAAAAAAAAATAAAATAATAAAAAAAATTGAAATAAACAGAGGAGAAAATAACAAACTATAAAATGCTTTTAAAGATAGATGAGGCATGATGTATTACATGGAAAACAAGTAAAAACATTTTTATATAGTTTTGGAAGTGCGTGGTATAATTAAGGCACAGGAAATAAATTATTTTTTTGGATTTCTTGAATATTAGACTGAAATATCACCATGTTCAAAAGTGTATTAAACAATTGCAAAATATTTCTAAACTGAAATCATTGTATTTTCTAAATGTTTCAGCTGAAGATGCTTTATGTATTTATATCTGATTTCTCTAAATTTCACTGTTCTTATCATATACTGATGATTGATCAAAGTAGACAAGAAAACATTCCATAGAAGTATAAAATTTTTATATGCAGGTCAAGAGTAAAATTCATTTGCTATTATTGTTATTATGTATGCAGTAACAGCTGTTATTTCTACTATAACTGATACATATTTGGAACTTTGTAATTTTGATAAAAGCCTTGAAATACTGAAATAAATATATTCTTTAACAATGTACCTTTTGAAGTTTCCTTTTGCATATTTATAGCTGCTGTATGTCAACAAAATGCTGGATGCAGCTTTTCCAGGGATTGCTCCACTAATTGTGAGATTTCAGTCACCTGAAGTAGTAAATTTACAAAAGCACTGTCAGCAAATTATTTTTGTATTTGTATCGTGTTTCATTATTAATGAAAATGCATAATATCTAACGAAAAGGAATGTACTGTACCAATTTCCATGTAACTATAAAATGTTTAATCATATAAAAATGTTCTCAAACAAAAAAAAAAAATCTTCAGAAAGATGGTTATTTTTATTTATTGCAACATACTAGGGTGGTGCTACTGGTTACGTGGTGCTCTGTACGGCGAGTTGCAGCATACTGAATCTCTCTTCAAAATCATCCTATAAACAGAAAATTTACTTAAAATTTTGGAAAGAATAACTTACAACTAATACAAAATTTTAATGATAATGAATGTGAGTAGGATTCAACTTAATGAGGTGATTTAATATCGGTAGAAAAAATTATTGGGTCGCCTTTTCCTTGGCAGGAAAATTGCCAACAGCCTTGTATTTAGTTGTAAACAAAAGCATTAAATATCAAATTCCCTAGTTAAGGGACAGAATTTTATTCCGACTTTTTTCAAGTATGATTTGCAGTCAAACTACAGTTCACGGTTAGTTCGGACTAATATTCCGTTGCTGTACAGATATATCATTACTTGATCACGACAGGGAAAGTAAAACTCTGCCGGCTGTCCACGTGCTTTGTGTGAGATCGCTCGATTATCGTCGATTTTATCCACATGCTGCAATCCAGCTTCGTTTAATCAAGCTAAGAGACAGACTTACCTCCAATAATGTCAACTTCGAGGCCATTATTAATCAAATTGAACCAAAAATCTGTCAAAATGACGCTCAATTGTCTTAGCACGCCTGCTCCCCATTCACATGTAGTGCAACGAAAGTTGACCGGAAGTAAAACTACCCAACTCTCGCCCAACTCTCGTGGTCACAAGCTCATAACACAGAGGGCAATACAAATCTCGCGGGAGTTGGCATTCCATTTTCTCTACTTCTATGGTTTGATGTAGAGAGATCCCTTTGAACCATAAATGACTTGGAGGGCATTCACAACAGTTGATTCTCGGATCTACTGATTCACAAATCAAATATGGCGGTCCCTACATGAAAGCAGAGCCAACTGTTCCGCTGATGGTCTCCCTGTCACAAGCGCCATCCCTGCAGGGGTCTAGCAATTAAACCTGGGAGCTGTGATTTCATCCATTTAATGGCACGTGTGGCGGGGAGACCATCAGCAGATTAATCAGCTCTGCTTTCATGTAGGGACCGCCATATTTGATCTGCAGATCAATAGATCCAAGGATCATCTGTTGTGGATGCCCTCTTGCACAAAATGTTTAGATTTTAGTTTTATTTTAAAATACAACAAATACCACCTTGTTTTCAGTTTAATAAATTATACGATAAAATGAATGAAAATTTGTGTTCCTTTTTTATCAGATATCCAGCTGAAGAAGTGGAAAGGAAAGTGGCAGCATTTAGAAAGATGTTGATGGACAAAGAAGGAGTCAGTGAAAGAGCAGTAGAAAAAGATGAACAGGGAAGACCAGTGTAAGTTGACTGTTTATTCTCCAGAAAATTAATTAGCACCAGCAGATTTTTTTCCAGAGTGATATTTTCAATTATTCATGTATGTTGGTATGGAGTTGTATGCATATGGTTATATTGCTACCTGGATTTATTGATTATGTGGCAGTAGTTCTGTGTAAAAGATATTGGCTGTAGTTTAGAACTGACTGACAGAATAGATTCATGAAACTATTAATATGCTTCATGCAATTCTTTTCTAGGGCCTTAACTACACTTTTGAAAATTTTATATCATGTGCAAATGCAATGGACTGGACTTAGATAGGCTTGCATCATGTATTGATCTATAGACTTGCCCTTCAAGAAATCGACGGAAAATAGCTCATTTTCAAATTTGAATGGGCACTGTAGAAAACATATAACAGCTAAAACTCTCAAATTAAGCACATATGTGTGATATCATGTGAAGAATAAGTTCTGTAAATTTCAATCCAAGCAGTTGAGTACATTTTGAGATAGAACGCTTTAAATGTGCAGCAAACCGTATAACGCTAATCCCTTCAAGATCTCGACGAAAACCGGAAGTGCGTCATGACGTCACTCGCTTGTACTTGGAAAGCTGCTGGGTGATTTTCCGATGAGAAATATTTCGTGGCTTATACAAATGTTCGGAAAATGACCATGCAGATAAAAGAAAATTCATGAATCAAAATTGAAACTGCGCAATTACATATAAAAACATTGTGCATTTCTGACCTCGACTTGTCAGTGTAAACAAAGTGTACTGAACGCTTCGCAAGCAAGCACGTGAATGCCGCGTTTGATACTTTGTATCAGACGCTTCTTTTTACTTGACAACACAGTGTTTACGATGGGCATGACATGAAAAACAGTGCAAAAAACACGCACTTCCGGTTTTCGTCGATTTCTTGAAGGCGTCGATTTCTTGAAGGGCAAGTCTAATTTAAATTTACACAATCATTTTCTATACATTGATGTAAAGATAATGTTTAACAATCCATCTCTGCCAAAATGTAATGTTTTGTGTATGTGTGTGTCATGTCTAATAATTGACGTCATCGAGTCAAATTCAAAAGTAATTTATGGGGCTGGTGTTATTCCCATGGCATGATGGGCTACAGTTGGGTTTGCCATTAAATGTAAGATTGATTTTTGTCCCATGTTTATTCAGCAACTCATATGCAGTGCCTTAATATTGAATTTGATTAAGCACAACTGGATTGCTTTACAGTCAGCAAATTTTTTCCTTTTTTTATATTTGCATTAATGTTATTTCTTTTAGATGGAGTTTATGATAATTATGTGAGGTGAAAAACATTTTTATAAAATGCAGTAAAGCAATTAATCATTGTCACTATCCTTATAATTATACAACCCAAGATATTTTCAGTGAAAAGAAATTTGATCTGCTTTTCTAGAGCAATTGGCACACATCAGATAGCTGAAGCCAACCAAGAAAAGAATCTGAAACTCCGTGCGGCATTTGGTTTGAGTGACAACTATGTGGATGGCAGCTCCTTTGATCCAGAGAGGAAAGCTAAGGAGGAGGCTGCTAGAGCAGAGGCCATGGCAAAGAAACAATACGAGTATGTAGATTGGTGGAACATTCTAGATTAAATTGGTGAACGGATTTCTTGGAAAATCTATTTTACTTTCAGTAATGACTGAGTACGTTGTTGGAAACATTTCAGTCTATTTGACAGATTTCTGAGAATTTCATTTCACTTGAACCTCATTCTCAGTGTTCTCATTATTTTTATTTATTTATTTATTTATTTATTTATTTATTTATTTATTTATTTATTTCAGAATTAATATATGAGTAATTTTCAATATCACATTTTAATTTGACAGGCTTGTTAGAAGCTCCAGCTCATCCAGATCTCCTTCTCCAGAACCAAAGAAAAAGAAGAAGAAGGAAAAAAGACACAGGTAAAGTGTATGCAGAAATCATTTGGATCAGGTTAAAACTTGAATGCCCAATCATCTATATATTTTTTTCTACTGCTATTTCAGTTTGAAGTGAACTTTATCCTCTTAATTTTTGAGATAGCGACAGTTTTTAAAGGTCATAGTGAAGGGACAAGCATTTTTTGGGACAGTTTATAATGAAGAATATGCATATGTTCAAAAGTAAAATGGTTTCATGCTTACAGATCAGAGAGCCCATCACCAAGCAGAGAGAAGAAAAAGAAGAGCAAGAAAAAGCGTGACAGGTGAATTTCTAACTGTACTCTTCCCGGACTTGGCTAGAGGGTGATGGTTCATATCTTTGCATGCCATTGTTCACCATGCACCACATGTTCAGCCATTGTAAACAATATCACTGACCAGACTGCTTCAAGAGCAGCAGACTGAAGATTGCTGGACCACATATTCAGTAATTTTTATATTCACGTTATCAATGACTGATTATAGGTACTTGTTTAAAGACATGCACCGGAAGGGAAAACCAAGAAGGAGTTGATGTCTTGTAGAACAATACATGCTATAGATGTACTTGTTTTTGTCAGTAATAATCTGATTATTATGCTTTTGTTCTGTCAAGTTAATTTTTATGCTTATTGTTTTATGAGAGATGTTGATACTTAAGTGTATTGCTTTGGTGAGTTTTACCTTAATTATTTTTAGATTTCTTTTAGAGAAGACTTTAAAGTGTTGTACAAACTATTGTGTTTTCAAAACAACTTTGAAATTTTGTATTTTCTCATTTCATCGGTTCTCTGTGTAGATATTACTGTCTGTTCATTTGATTTAAATGCATGATTGTTTTTACTGTGAACTACTCTGTGCACTCCAGTTTTGTCTCAATTCAAACTAGATGGAGAGTTACAGTACATGAGTTCATTTGCTTTTTGACACATTAAACTGTCAAAATTTTGGAGAACAATTGAATGAAAATTGAAAATTTGTTGCAGTATATATAAAAAGAAAATACAGTTATTCAAACGACTTCTGATTCACCATTTCTTTTTTTATTGTGCTTATTATTTGATAGCAGGCCCATTCTTTGAACCAAGGTAAATTTGCTTAGACACGGCTTTCTATAACTAACCCATTCACCAGCTTTTCATTGAAAATTGATATTTTGTATTAGTTTTTAGTTGTTCAGTGTTTGTTTGCTTGAAGAGGATAAAGTAACATTATCAGAGGGTGGTCTTTTGTTTGAGGCACACAGCAGTGCACTAGCCTGTTTGACATGTTACAATGTTAACACTCTTAAAGCTTGTGGTACACTTTAATAACAGTATGGTCCCTAATCATAGAAATAATCAAGTTATAAATCAACATACTCAATATCTGCTTGTGCAAGTAGTAAGATATCAAATACTTTTTTCTACGCTTGCGCAAAGTTAACAAAAAACAGGTAAGATTTTAAGGCACTGTGGCTGTTCGTGTATGAACTTTGCCTACATTATGTATACATAAATATATTTAATGATCATAACATAGCAGAGGTAGGAGTTAATTTTGGGTCATCTTGATTCTGCTTAAATATTTTGATTTAAGTAGATAAGACAATTAGATTGCAATAGATCTGCATGCCTTATCTTTCATCAAAGTAAATCTGTCCTACAAGCAAAATTGCCAATTATGCCAGCGGCATAAATATTTTCTGTAATCCTACTACTACTGCTGCACCTCCTTGTCTTTTCCTACAAAGTGGACAATGCCAGGCATCATGTTTGTAGCTTGTGAAAATATTTTAAAAATTGGAAGTTCTGTTAATAGTCTTCTTTTTGATTAAATGATCTCTTAGTGCTGCTTTGAAATGCTTCAGAATCGAGCCTGGATTGACCCACTTTGTTATTAGGCTTCTGTGCTTTGGTATTAGGGACTTGACTTAATCCACTCAAATATAGTGGTAGCTGTAGCTTTGATGATTTTTTCAGGGTGCGGGCTAAAATATTTGTACTATTATTTATTCAGGTCTGAATCTCCAAAAAGGAAGAGAAAATCAAAGAAAAGCAAGAAAAGGTAATTAACTTTTTTTTTTTTTTGTAAAAACTGAAGTTATGTAATAATTTCTTCATAAGAATTTTGAAACAATACAGTAAGATGTAGTCAATCAGTCCTGGTACTTGTTTAAGGGTTGGCAGTGAATCACCAGGCAAAAGCAAGAAGAAGAAGAGAAGGCGATCACCTTCCTCCAGTTCTGCTACCAGCTCAGAAGAAAGCAAGTCTGACTCAGAAAGGTACATTTTAATTTGTGTTGTTCAAAAAGAAAACATGATTGCAATTTAAAGCACACTAGAATGTGACTGTCATATGAACACTTCAAGCACTCTGAATAACCTACAGGAACGTAAATTTTCTGCTCCTGCTCAACTTTATCATCAACATTACCCACCCGTCTGAGATTTGGTTCCTTCATTGGGACCAGTTTCTACTCATAACTGATGTACAAATTCATAAATTGTTTAAAAAATCAGTTAAAAGATAATAATTTTTTCTATGAAAGATGCTTTTGGATCACTGTTACATTTTTAGCAAACATGCATTTAAATACATACTGTACATTTTAATCTATTGAGGAATCTGTGGTCATTGTTGCTTTTATAATGCAAAGACTTAAATCTGGAACAGAGAGAATAAAAATTGAGTCGCGTGGAAATGAGTTTGTGAAATTGTCAATGGCGGTTGGTTTTGTGAGACTGTCGAAGCAGTTGTAGGAACTCATAAGTTGTTTAGGGGCTGATATACTGAATATTTCATGTTTTCTCATATTTTGTTATTTGCTGCACATTACAATCCACAAAATGGACAGATAAGCAACCAGCAGGTATAGAATAAAACACTGTGTTTGTGTGTGAGTTTTTAGGGATTTTGTATGTTTTTCTATTTAAGTGCAAAATGACTGGGATGTGATTGTTTTTTATATCGCCTCATTAGAACTATCTATCAAATCTGTACTTTGAAAAAGATGAAAGGACCATTTTCCCCAGATGTACAAACCTTTTTGCACGCACGCACGTGCACACATGCACACACACACACACACACACACACTTCCAGTAGTTTCCTAAACCCTGTTGGGGTTTAAAGTTACCCATTACAGAATTAGCACCATTTCTCAGATATGATATGTAAGACAGACCCTTTGTTATATGTTGTCTTTGTTATTTTCCATCAGTTATGAAAAATAAGTTACCTTAGACAGGATGAGAACACTTTTTGTTACTTTTATTTTATGGGAAATAAAAATATAAGATCGACAGCATTTATATTACAAAATTGATTTTTGAACTTGTTTCTCAAATTATAGCTCCCATGATGAGACCCCTGTCACAAAGCACAAAGTTGCAAGTCCTGTGAAGGTGCCATCACCAGTAATGGCCAGGAAATCTCCTTCACCACATGCCAGTCAGCAACAGTCTCCCTCCCCGCAAAAAAGGTTAGTACTTACAGCCATTAATAAACAATGTGCAGTGTGGTGCACACTTGCAGGCATTGTCACTAACCGTTCTGGGTAATTTGATGGCAGAATTAAGATGGCAACACCAGTCATAAGTGGGTACTTTTTGATATGAAACCACATAATCCTTTGAGTGTTCCTAGCTGAGTTTGCTGTATTGACCTTGGATATTATCATGCTTTTTAAATTCTCAATGTCCCATTGCAGAACAAAGAGCCCAAGTGCTTCACCACCACCTAAAAAGACGAATGGTCATACTAAGTCAAGAAGTCCTTCCACAAGTCCCCCTACAGTGAAGCCCCAGGCTTCCTCAACCAGGCAGAGGACGCCAGAAGTCTCCCCGTCACCACCTCCAAGGAGAAAGACCTCAAGAACACCTTCGAGAAAGTCAAAAAGCAGAAGCCGGAGTAGGAAAAGGTGACTCTTAGATCTTAAAAATGTCAGCAACTGTTATTGCAAACCAGTGTGTGATGATTTATTTGAGATAGATTAGTTTCTTGTTACCTGACAGAGGCTCAGCTAAATGTTTGTGAATTAAAGATCAAAGTGTATCTTGGACTTCTTCAAATATTCTTTTCAGATGATTGCGCTTAGATTAGAATCTGTTGAATATTTCAGAACCCGCAAACATCGTAGTAAAAGTCGTTCATTGAGTTACTCTCCAGCTGGAAGGAGGAAGAGCAGAAGCTACAGTCATAGTCCAAGCAAAACCTCTAAGGAAAGAGATTCTAGAAGTCCATCAATTCGTAGACGGACAGGCTCACCCAGTCATCTGGACAGGAGAAGAATAACCAGGTAAAGCAGAGCACTTAGAAAGAATAGATTGGATCTTTACAAAATGAAGGTACTTCATTTTGAGTGTATCTTTGTTGTAATTCATCAGATCAGTTTCAGTTTGATGGACGATTTCTATTATGACTTCTTTCAGACTCTAAAACAGTCACTCACTTTTAGTCACATTCTTGTTTTTGTTGTTTTTTGTAAAAGCTCTGTGTTCTTTTTTTGTTGTCATAACAGATACCATTCCCTTTTAATAAGACAAGAAAACATCAGTTAAAACATTCTGTACAAAAGTGTGAAAATCAGATTTAACATAGTATGGTATCTGTTTCTAGTTTGCTGTTGTCTTAAATGTCCATTGCTTTCTCAGTGTTGTAAATTTTGTTTGGTACCCTATAATTGCACCACATTCAGGTCAAGATCACGTAGCCAGGAAAGAAGACGAAGAAGATACTCCAGTTCTCGTTCACGATCCAGGTCCAGAACTAGAGCTTATGATCGTTACAACCAATCTCGCTCTCGTTCACCTTATTACAGATCAAGCAGACGATAAAGGATTTCATTTTTTTAAGGAGGCAAAAACATGGTACATAGAATAAACCTCAAAGATTGCCAGTAATCTCATAGCATGCTAAAAAGCTTGTGATGATACTAATGATATCCTAGAGGAAGCTGTGCTCAGACTATTCTCTAATGCCACTAACCAAAGCACCAGGATCTAACTGCCCATATGAAGAACTGAGATCATAACAATTAATTTGAAATGCATGAGCCATAATAATAATTACTACTAATATTGTTTTGAGTTTCCAGGTTCATATCTTGATGCTGCTGCATGTTAATTGAAGTCCCAGATATTACCTTAATGAATGGGATTGAATTACAACCTAATTTTTAATCCATGAATTAACCATCATAGTCATTTCATTCCTTTTTTTTTTTCTTGTTTTGTTTTAGAACATTTATTTTTAAAACTATTTTCAAGGAAACCACTAATGTGCATGTTATTTAATATTTTGTTGACTTGGGCTAAATTCCTGGTTTTGGTTGGTGCTTTTTTTTCCTTCTGTAGTGATCATGTTTTAATTTAGTTTAATGCCTACTTGCTGTTTCTGTGAGTCACCTGCTTATCTGGAGACACTGCATGGGAAGCATTACAATTCACCCGTTCTGTTTTAGAAAACATCATACATTTGATGGTTGTGAGTAATTCCACTCTTCCAATTACCACATACAGTGGTTCCTAGTTTTATTTTCATCACTAGAAACCTTTAGTTAGTCCAATGTAGTTTGTCAAATGTAGAAATATAATGCATTTAAATTAATAGACACGAAATTAATCACAGCTTTGATCTACACTGATTCTGTATGAAATGTTGCTTACTGCAATTACTTTTTTACACTGCACTTTCTGAAGATTTTGACAAGTGTTGCTTATTGTGTAGTTTTGTGGTAACTTTTAAGTTTTGCATTCTAATTTAAGAAAGAAAAAATAAATCAAGTACTCATTTAAATAATCAGTTATTATGTACCCTAGAAATTATATCACCATGGACACTTTGCAGTTCCCTGGCATTTTTGCAAAAAGAAAAAAGAAAAGAAAAAATGGTAAGAATACTGTGGATATTGTAGATATTTGTTTGTTTCTTTTAGTGCTCGAAAAAGACCAGTTCCCTACTACAGGCCATCATCACCAAGCTCAGTCAGTAGCTGGGACAGTTTTAGATCATTAAGTCGATCCAGGTCAAGATCTAGATCAAGAAAAAGAAAGCATCGCAGTAGAAGCAGCAGCACTGAAAAATACAGGCGGTGATGTTTAAATGACATCACCACAGATATTAAGCAACGGTTTCAACAGAACTGTAAATGTACTGTAGTCAACTTACAAAGCTCATTCTCACTGTGTACATGTTCTGAAAAGTACCTTGCCATTTAAAAACAAACTCCAAAGTTGTGCAATCTCATTTTGAAAAGTGTACATTTTATTTATTGTTGTGCATATCATACTGGTCAAGTACAGGTAAACAGTGGTCACTCACTTGTATTTTTAAGGAGAAAAGTGCAATCTGTTTTGGATATGTGTTTTATGAAGTGTCTCGCACAAATTTGCAGCATGTTCCATGTTGATTAGAAATGATTGTATGCCAATGTGCTGAGAACGGCTAATCTTCACTATTTCATCTTTTTAATATCTTGTCATCGGGTTTCATTTATTTTAAACCGTGTATATCTAAGCCTGGTGCCAAGCTTTCTCAAAGTGCAATGTTGTATGTTAAGTTATTGGTTCTGTTTTGAGCACATGTTTTTGTAAAGATTTTCATCTAATTTATGACCTATCATATACATATTTATAGATGACAACCTCAGTTTAGGAAATGTTTTTAGTTTATAATAGACTTACTAATGCCAGGTGCTATAAAAATCTGCTTTACATGATAAGCTTTTTCTGTCAAAACATTTAATTTTGTTTAGTAAATGATTTTACAGGTTATAGATTTAGTCTTTGTAACTGACAGTGGCATTTAAACTTCTTGTTTAATTGGACTAATTTAATTTACTCTGCTTATGTATAAATAAAGTGGATTCTTTTACTTCAGCCTCTGATTTATCTGACTGATCATTTATTAAAGCAAATGCAAACATAAAATTATAGGAAATTGCTTTTATTCAACACAACAGCTTGATTATTCTTTTTAATAAACCCTAATAAGTAAACAATTGAGCCAGTTGTGTACTTCAATGTCATCTTTCAATCAACCTTCTTAATAGATGCAGAAAACTTGGATTCTTTGCCAGGTGACACGTATGAATATTGGCCAAGTTCATAAAAGAATGACATATATATATATATATATATATATATATATATATATATAATTGTTGTTAATTAACCAAACAGCCCCAGTGACATCACTTTGCCTCTGAAGAAGACCTGACAGCTGATGATTACAAAAATTTATTTTGTCAATAGCTTGAGAAATGAACTAAGAACTTGCCAGCCCATATTTGATCTGCTTACAGTCGGACTTCATGAAATGTGTCTGTGATTAATGTGGCCTCTTATCACCCCTCAAGTGTGCTCATTCAGTCAGATATATTGATTGGTATGTTTATTTGTCAAGCTACTAACCAAAGGATGTCTACATTTCTACTGATAATGCAGACCTGTTGAAATTTATCAAGAATTTACCATGGCGTTATCAATATCTTTGCAGTGGGTCAGATATCTCTGTTATCTAGTTTCACAACTGATTTAAACAAAAACCATTTAAGTACATGTATACAATGATTTAAATGAAACACCCCTCTCAAAATATTTTAGCTGCTCTTTTTAATCAGTTGGTCCCAAATTTGGGTTTTGTCCATTTATAGTTAAACACAATACACTATGATAAAACATGATGCTCAGCAATAACATTAACAGATTAATCTTGCACATTATCTAAACATTTTTTTTCAAAAATGCAATAATTACTGTTAATATATCTCTAAATTAAACTAGTACCCTATTTTAAATGTACTTGAACTGCTCCAATAAAATTCTCAAAATATACTTAAGAAGAATTCTTTCTTCAATTTTCAATCTAAAAACTTGTAAGCTTAAAAGGATTGTTGGTATCATCTGCTAACTCCAATAACAACTAAATTATAACAAAAAATCAGACTTGAATTTAAATACATTTAATAATATTCATGTAATTGGAATTCTTGTATGAAAGAAAATATTCCAATTCTCTTGTTATGTTTTACAGACAAATTCAAAAACCTAAGGTTAATTATAGAATGCTGTCATTTTTGTAACAAATGCTGATGTCTTTCTAATGAGTAAAAAAAATACTTAATTTCAAATTGTCAGTGAAAGTGACTATGCATGAAAAAGTCTGCTTTATGTGAAATCCATAAAAATCTTGTTTCACATACATTACATAATATAATATACATTATCTTTTACTTTACTGGTCAGTGTTTATGTTGGTGAGTAAAAGAAGAAAACATGATTAACATTAACAAGTGCATAAAACATTTTGTAAATCTGCAGCACATAAACTAGTGTTCACAAGGCATGAATAGTTTGACAGGAGCCCTACCCAGGCAACATTCAGAACAGTGGCAACCCACTAAAAAACTTGTCATCTAATTCGCTAATAGACACTGAATAGATTCCCTATGGAGAAGTATTCAAGTGGGTCCACCATATGACCCTGGGACTAGTAAGTACACTGTTCTGAATGGGGCCTAAATATTTACAGAGGTTGCCAAGATGAGCTAAAATGGTGAAAGCCAACGAGGGTAAATGGAATGAGGTCAAGTGCATGTGAGAAATGAGAGCTAACAAGGTGTATAAACAAACTTTTACACTGATCAGTTGTAATTAATGCTTGCCTGAAGATTTGCTATATTATATTATTTCATATAAAAACACACCATATCACATAAGTCATCTGCCTCACTGTCTCCTTGCTGCCAGGTAAATATTCCACCCTAGAGACACCAGGTTGGCAAACAACACTCTGTACTGTAATGGAATAAGGTAATATAAAGGTCATGTATACATTAATGTTATAATGGAAAGCATGTAATGCAGAAAACAATATTATACCTGATTTATTTAGTTGTAGTAAAAGTTATTTATTTAGTTGTAGTAAAACATAATGCATAGTAGCAATTTTTACTGAAGCTTAGTCACATAATTATTTCTTTCTTTTTTTCAAATCACCAATTGGGGTGAGTGACACAATTAAAGATATCATCTTAAAGAAATAGTATATAATTTATATGACACTAAATTTTTTCAGAGGTTACAAAATAATATGTCAAGAAATTTACCTGTTGTGGAACATAATTGACATTTATATACTGGAAAATGCCCCATACTCTCCAGTTCATCTTCAATGCTCCCCAGTAGAACTCTCTTATTTTCTGAATAGCAGCATCAGAACTTTGGCCCTACAAACACAACCAATGAATTGTCAACTTTGTGATCAACAATGCATGTGCACTTGTACATAACACCAACTTTCATTACATCTAATTAACTAAGATATTCTACAGAGCGTGAGTGGTTTTCACTTCAAATTATTTGTTTTAAAAATTATAAAATATCATATCAATATCATAGTTAGGGCACAAAAAGTACATTTACAGTGGTTAAACATAAAGGGTTGCCATTTTTACCCTTTCACACATAATCTATGCATTTTGACAGATTGCAAATGTTTTCAGATGCCACTTTTTTCTTGCTAAGAGCATGGCAAACAATTTGCACATTTCAAAACTCATATGTTGGCAACCATGAAAATATAAGCCTAGTAGTACATTACTAGTAATACCCCCACACAAACCCCAATCATTTATTACCTCTAATATTGCAACAATGTAGAAGAAAAGTAGCAGAAATGGTGGTGCAAATACAAATCTATCAATAACGATCCTCTTCAAGCCAGCATAGGATGCAGTTTTGGGCACAGCTGTGTCCAGCCATGAGTAGAAGTTGTGTGTCAGAGGACCTGTGATTACAAACCTGCAAAAGAAATACTCAATTTAGAAGAAGAATGCTCTTTTTATGCAAAAACAACAAGTAGTTATTTTTTCAATTGTCACCCTAAATTCTAGGGGAAATTAATTAAAGAGAGAGAGAGAGAGAGAGGGAGGGAGAGAGAGATTGCCTATTTATTAACTGACAGAATAGAAAGATGAATAAAGAGATAAATAATAATCATCCCAATTTCTTTTAAAAGGGGAAACTGGAATTTCAGTAATAAGATAATTTCTTACTTGACTGGAATTATAGTAGTAAGTTACTGGTTATTTCTTACTTTAAGCAAAGCAATTATCTCTAGGTAGACAAACTTCTGTTAATGGTACAGTACTGTGGTTAAACAGGTACAGAGCATACAAAGGGAAAAACAACTTGCTAGCTGCTATCTTCATCTTACCCGAATATTGAGAATGCTGCTACACTTCTCCACTGTATTCCACCAACTTTATGATTCCCTGATATGACTTGCGATAAAAAATTCCCAAGACCAGAACTGATGGCACTGTAAAAAATTTAATATTTAAGTTTTCGCCATTTAAAGACTGTCACAATTTTCTAGATTAACTGGTTTCTGGCTCTACCTACATAATTTTCATAAACTTACTACATGTGCTCACAGACAAACAAAAAATAAATAACAAGGTCAAAAATAACAAATAATGTGATGGACTAGTTTGCCTGTGTGGAAAAGTTCAGACAAGGATGACCTAGAGTGGGTTCCCATACTTAGATCGATCTAGAACGTTGTTAGCAATCTAGCGAGATCGGTTCATCTCTGAGGGAATTCTCGCTTAATTGCTTTCAGCTTAAGCAGCTCTGATGTCTGACACGCCTACTGAAGCTGGTAAGGGCCCGGTAATTAAGTTTCTCTTAGCGCTTCAGTAGGCGTGCCAGCTAAACTTCTAAGCCTCTTAAACTGAGAGCAATTTAGCGAGAATCCCCTCGGAGATGGACCGATCTCGCTAGATCCATGTAGGCATGGGAATGGGGTCTTAGAAAATTTTCAAGCAAGGTACGGTTGTGGAAGGTTACTTTCTTTTTGTAAAAACTTGTTCTTGCACTCTCTCTCTCGAGTAGCCCGAGGCAGCCTGGAGATACGTTTATGACAACGGTCTATCTTCATACAGTGAGTATGCAATAAAACTTACTTAACTGTAGTTATGGAATTAATATCATTTCAATGTTAAATTGATGATAAATTTGGCATGATGAAAAATAATATATCTAGATTTTATGACAATGGAAGCGGGCACCTTGTAACTGCTTTTGTGAGCACCGGCTTCTCCCTCAGGAGTCTTGAATATTCCTTGAACAGCTTCTCTATGAAAGAGTCATCACTACCTTTGCTTAAACTCATGATGAAACGTAAAGTGTGCTTGTCTTTGTCATTAAAACAACTTAACCCAAGTTGAAGGCACTCTTCAGGCCGCCACAACCATCTTTAACCTTTAATCGGGCTTAAATCTCGCAACCTCTCGTTAAAGAAGAGCGACGTCAATGTCGGTCAAGGTCTTTCTACTGTTGCCCGCTTTAACCGTTTCAGTCACAGACGTGTATTACCTATCTGGTAGAATACTAGACTTATCAACTATATGTAGCTTTTATCCGACAAGTTACCAGTCTTCATGTGTTATGTTGTGTTTGAAACAAAAAGTTAAGACCCTCAACCTGTTTGCGCGGTCGCTCGAGAAACTTTACATAAACAGCAATTTAGTCATTGGTGCAGTGATTTTATTTAATGTAGTTTGTGCGTGATGAAATACGTTCAAACATAATATGATGCACCCAAATGAGCGTTTTTGAGACAACGTACAAACATCACTTTCGTTACTGTGTGAGATGGATGCCACGAAATAAGGGATTATTTTCTATGGAGAAAGAAAATTACTTGTCGAATTTTTAAATTATGTATGTATTTATGATTTTATGATAGTACCTTAACTTTAAATCGCCCTGGAATCGTTTTAAGTCAGTAAAATGAGGATATGGGATAAATCAATTTTAGGCAATTCAAAAGCTATTCCCAATTTACTATATACTTATTTCCGGTTTTCAAAATGGCGATTAGGAATGTAAACAATCATTCAATGAGGCAAAAGTTTTACCGTTAAGGTATCATTTAGGATCAACAATATATTTTAACATCACTGATAATTTATGGGCCTGCGTTCTATGTTTGCGTATATTTATTTGGGATTTATTATTTTTATTTAATGTAATAATCCTTTAAAACGATGTCTTCGCCGTTGTCAAGCCTGAAGAAGCCAAAGAAATCCCCACTTACTCCCACTGGGTAAGTGCTTTCAGCGCCAGAGTGTACTGTTTATGAAACAGAAAAAAAGTAGAAGCTTTTTTATCTATAAGGCCAGATTGATGATGGACATTTCTTCATTCGTTTTGAGTTTGAGAATCGACCTACTTGTATTGTGCAAAGTTTATTTAACAAGCATCCCTACATTGTACAGTACACTGTACGTGTATCATGTCTAGCACTCAGTTTTAAAAAATGAAATAAAAAAATAAGTATTAAAAAGTATTAGCTCTAAAGTATGATTTTTGTGCATGATTTTGTCATTTCCAGTAGCACTGTATGGGTGGAAGTTAAGTACCGCTATAGTGCTTTGAAGCTAAGCGTGTTTCTGTACTGTACATTTGTCAAGCATGAAAAAATAAACAGTATTGCATGTCTGCCCAACTGGACAGCAGATGTCACTTCCACCAAATATTAACTGTTTAAATTACCAAACAATATGATGATTATGTCATATATTTTCACATGATCACATCATATATTTTCACATATCATACATTTACATGTGTAAATTTTGTTCTTCAGATCAAGAAATGTGCCTTTCAGGCACCCAGAATATACAGGTAACAGATGCCTGAACTCCAGTCTGTTTGATAATTGAAAACTGGTGAAATTAATTTGAATAGCATTTATCAATTTATACATGCAGATAAAATGAATGTCAAATGAAGTTATCAATAATTTTTCGTTAAAAAGTAACATTACAAATAATCAGTATGGTTTGTTGTAGAGGATGAGTCTAAATTATTGGAAGAAATTACTACAAACATATCCACAAGTAAAAACAAACAAAGACTTGATCCATTTGGTGGAGGATTGCCAAAGCTGAAAGACACCACAACTTCCAAACCTACTAAGACTGTCTCAGGTAAGTGATAAAACAGTGTGTCAATGTGTAGCATTGTGCTGCTTTCAATACATGTGCTTTCAAGACAGTAGTGTACAAACACTTACATGAAGCCTGAAATGGTTTTTATTCATACTTTTATTCATGCTTTAATTTTTGAATTGGATCTCGTTAGTTATTTATTTTCCAAAACACATGGCTGGCCCAAATATCTATCTGACAAGTTCACCAAAATTCTTTTAAAACTCAATTTGGTTTAAATGAATTACAATGTCTCAGCTTTATCTTCAGCTCCCTCAGACATGGACTTAATGGCCACTATGATGTCCAGGATTTCAATCATGGAGCAGAAAATTCAATTCCAAGCAAAGGAAATAAATGAAAAGGTATCAGTTGCATTGTTTTTCTTTTAGTTGAAGACATGCATGTGTGTGAGAGAGAGAGAGAGAGAGAGAGAGAGAGAGAGGGGAGAGAGAGAGAGAGAGAGAGAGAGAGAGAGAGAGAGAGAGAGAGAGAGAGAGAGAGAGAGAGAGAGAGAGAATGAATCAGTCAATCTGTCAACAACCATTCTAAATATTAGTACATGTACTAGTAATCAAATTCTTTTTCCTTGTTGCAGGAGAAGAAGATAAAGATTTTGGAAGACAAGTTAAGGATCCTCCAGAAAGCAAAAAGTATGTTAGAAAACTTAATGTATGGTAAAGGCAAGGAATTATATAATTCCTTGGTAAAAGATTGTATTACTATTTATCCATTCATGATTATTTTTTCATCGTAAATTAGTAAAAGTAATTGTTCAAGTTTGACAGTTTGGAGACTTTTTATTTGAAGTTTATATTATACCCGTTTTGTTTAGTTAATTTAATTATTTCATTCAGATGATGACAAGCCTGGTCGTGTAGCAGAGCTGGAGAAGAAATGTTTGCTTTTGCAGCAGCAAATACATGAAATGGATGTAAGATTAAAACAGTTTTGTTTAGAATACTTTTATGCTGATAGTTAGATGTATAGTTGTTTAAGAAAAGGGTGTTGCGTATTTTCAAAATATGGTTAATATTTGTAAATGAATCATGCTTAATGTTCAGCAATTTACAATTAAAAATAGGCACTGTTTTTTATGGCAGGAGAATTGATTGTATTTTCAGTAAGTAGCTTTCTTTCTTCACTGCTTTCAGGCTTTCCTAATGGACTATGGTATGGTGTGGGTTGGAGATAAAAGTAATCCAGATAGTGAAAAGTATTATGATGAAGATGAGGCCTTTGATGCCATGTCAGACTCAGATGAACCTACCTCCATGTGGAGACCAGGTACAGAGTCAAGGAGGATTGATTTGTGACTGTAAACATACCTAGAATAAAAAATTTTGGATATTGAAACATTTTCTGAAAAACACTGTCTAAAATACATTTTCAAGAACTTCATTAGAAGTGGAATTTTTAGACGTGTTTGGAAAGTCGTACATGTGCTGTAAAGATAATTTAGAGGAAAAAATGAATATATAATGTTCAGATAATAAAAATATAATAAATTTCAGAGACCTCCTATAGTAATCAGGAATTTAAGGTGGACTATGACCTAATTGTGGAAAACATCAATGAGCTAAATGCTATTGCAGGGGAAGGAGTAGCTAAGATACAACACACAACTGGGGGAGCAAGACTCAAGGTAAACTATAAAGTGAATTTAAATGCAGATTAGAGTCCATTTCAACTTCATTATTATATTATTTAATATATTGTTAATACTTTTTGATTTTTTGTGATATACAAAAGTTTTGCTGTCAATTTTGTGAAGTCTTACAGCTTTTCTTTCCTTTTTTTTCTGAAATTTATCATTAATGTATGAACATGTTATTTGACATTGAAATGATTTTAAAGCTTATTTAAGTTTTTAAATATTAAAATCGAAATTCAGCACCTTCAATTTGTTTGGTTTAGCATTCATAATATCTCTAGTAAGAAGGATATTTCATCGTTTGATAATAATCAGTTTATTCAAATATTTCATGTGTTGTGTCACTGTCTCCCTAGATCCCAGACCCAGTCCAGTTGACCCTGTATGCTAATGGTATACTGATGTTCAGTGGTCCTTTCCGTCCATTTACTGACCCCTTGACCCAGCAATGTGTACAGGACCTCATGGATGGCTACTTCCCAGGGGAGTTACAGATAAGGTACCCGGATGGAGTGCCATTTATTGTGAGTACAAAGCAGGTGCTTGGTATAATGTTACAACCATACATATATACATGAAAATGTCTTTAGAAACTTTCTGTCAGAAATGTCAGCGAATGTGTTCAATAATGGGTATTGCTATTTTTATTTTTGCCGATTTCAGCTCACAGATAAGAGAAATGTCCACTTTAAAGACAAGCGTAATACAGATGTGTTTAAAGGCACAGGTCAGCTTCTAGGGGGAGACACCAAACCATCCAGACTGGTACCTAGTAATATACAGGACACTAACAAAGCAACAAACACCACCAAGGCACAACACCAGGAAAACAGAATAGAGGAATCTGAAGTTCCAGGTAAAAAAAAATTGATAAGAATGGGAAAATGTATAGGAAATGAAATATCGATTGTGGTTCCATGTTTGTATTTTTGTGATTAGATTTTAGTGTTGACAACTGTGTTGTTATATTATTGTATCAAAATTGACAAAATGACCTATTTTCTGTATCTTCATTTTCTGCTTTTTGTCTGTACATTTGACAGCTTTACTGCCTTGTTTTATCTTTTGAACTGTAGTATATCAGATTTTTTAAATACCAAGTGATATCAAATCGACTTCAAATGCATGAATATTAATTTTAGTCAGTTTATCCTGTGTGTTACATGTAACAAAACCTTCACAACTTTCAAAAATCAGTTACAATTTACAGTGCTAAGTCTTTTGATTGCTGTTAAATTTTTCCTTTCGACCATTGCTTTTCCTAGGTCCTAAACTGACAGTAGACCAGTTCTTGCACCGCTTGCCTCAGAATGTCATCAAGAATGGGAAAGTTATAGACATCAGAGGTTCAATAGCAAATACAGTGGGAGGCAAGGTGAAGGCCCAATATACAATTTTCAAAATACTAGCCCATTTGGTAAATTTTTTTTATAGCTGGCAGCTGCACCTGCTTGTTGGCTTGCTTTTTTTAATGAATCTAGTACTTGTGTACATTAATATTTCTGCAAAGCCATGAAAAAGAGGCTGTTCTTAGCAAATACCTAAATATAGCAAGATCTGAAAATTTTGCTCTCAGATTCAAATGATAATCATTGGAATGTTATTTCCAGGGTGAAGACAAACAGAACAGTGTTACTCTAGTGGAAACAGATGTTGTGAAAGAAATGAAAGAAAGGTGTGTATTCATTCTGTCAGCAGTTTGTTTAGTTTGTTTTTCACCATGTCTTGGTTATGTAAGGCCACATTCACATTGAGTTAAGCCATGGCTCTACAAAGCCATGACCTAAATATGGCGGACGTACATGAAAGGAAAACCGCCTAATCTTTCAATAGTCTCTTCGCCTCTCACATGCCTCCCCATGTGTCGTCCCAATGGAGCCGAGTTTTAATGACTGTACCCCGCAGGGACGATGCATGGAGAGGCGTGTGAGAGGCGGAGAGACTATTAAAAGATTAGACGGTTTTCCTTTCACGTACGTCTGCCATATTTAGGTCGTGGCTTTGTAGAGCTATGGCTCAACTCGATGTGAATGCGGCCTAAAACACATCTGTCGCCAGCCTAACTCAAAAAGTTATGGATGAAATTGATGAAATTTTCAGGATAAACCAAAATTGGGCTAATTTAAAAGAGGTTAGAATTTGGTATTGATTCATTAATTAAGTAATGGTTAATTATAAGTTATTTATCTTGGCAGATGTCTGTGCTCTCTGAATGCTTTTCTTGTTATTTTTTGTCACATGGATATTGGAGAAAATATAGTGCACCATATCATATAAATTATATTCATTATATTGAATTCAACTAAAATGGCTCAATTATTTAAACATTTTCAAATGTATGACCACTTAAATATTATGTCATTGTATATCTACTTGTATGTATATGATATTAGGTTGGACATGGACCAGTCTTCAAGACCTCCTTCTGCCAGGAATCTCACCACATTAAGGATTAAATCTGAGTCTGGGGACCAAACTTATATCCTGAAAATGAAATCCACAGACACAATAGGGAAAGTGAGGCAATACCTGGATAATCAGAGGTGAGATCTTGTGGTACTGTATTCTGTGCGGATCAGATCAGGATATTTTTTTTTTAATTTTGTCTACTGTATTACAAGGAAGTGTAACACTGGAAGTGACCATCACTCATTTCAAGTAGTTCTGAATAAAGACCCTTTTGTAGTTATGTTTCGTGTTCTT
The DNA here is from genome assembly GCF_051362555.1 of Lingula anatina. Taxonomy (NCBI): domain Eukaryota; kingdom Metazoa; phylum Brachiopoda; class Lingulata; order Lingulida; family Lingulidae; genus Lingula; species Lingula anatina. The sequence continues at coordinate 66,169,411 of NC_141767.1, read as the reverse complement.
TCCAATTTAATGCCCACATCAGTATGATATTACATGTACAGAGATAACATATTTTTATTGTACATGCAAGGAAAATGCAGCCATTTTTTCTCAATTACAGACCACGTGGTGCAGAACCTTACAAGATCCTCACAGCCTATCCTAATAAAGTATATGATGATAACAGTGCAACACTTGAAAAATGTGGACTGGTGCCTAATGCTGCTCTACATCTTAGAGCAGTTAAGCCTTAGACTTCCATTGCCTTCATTACTAAGCACCAAGGAACTGTACCTGTATTTTACATCAGTGTTGAAAATGAATATTGAAGACAAGGTTGTACTACTGGTATATTTTATAAATATTTATACATAGCAGCTAAATGTAAACATTTGTCACTAAAATATGGATGGTTGTTGATGGTGGATATTTACGAATTTAAGAAAATGGTTTATTCTGTTTTGAAAAAAAATATTCCTTTCTTCAGAGATATTTATCTATTACAGAATGGAAGATAAATTATATTTACCTATGCATCTGTCCTAGTTTTTTAATTTAATTTAATTATTATTATTTTATATTTATTGCCTTGTATGAAAGAAAAAGAAGTATAATTCAGATGTTGTTGTAATGTTTTCTTTTTAAGAAGGTGAATGAGAGACATTAAAAAGAAGTTTTACAATGATGTTTGTGCATTTGTTTATTGATTGTTCCTTAAAAAATTGAATTAAATTGTCAGTCAAGCAGTCAAGAAAATCTGATTCAAAAATTGTATTGGTGAAAAAAAAAATGTTTTAATATAAATATATAAGATTAAACAACAGATATTTCAAGAAGATGATATAATAATTATCCAGTAGCGCTAAAACTGTTTGGCAGATCTGGGATCCTGACGCTTACCGGAAATCCGTGCCATCACTTATAATTAGCCATTACAATATCTATTAATGTGACTTCGTGTCATAACTCATTTTGATTTAGAATTTTAAAATTTCAAGTCACGCCTTAAAATTAATGGCTCTTCCTTATTATGGTGAATTTGCTTCCGGGTTCGCTCCACTCCCGTGCACTTGTTTTGTAGTCTAGCAGAGAGCACGGACAATCCTCATGGGGTGTATTTCTGGACACCCGGAACTAAAGGTGCCATAAATAGCCTGGTCCCTGCTGCCACCGGATACTTACTTCTAGTTTTGAATCGAAAAGTCTACAAACGACAAGGTAAGGTATGCTTGATGTTTATAACATCGTACAGTTAATATGTTTTAAACACTGACAAAACGGCTTTATATTGTCGATTTTTCCTAGTCTAGCCAGTCCAGCGGATCCAGAGATATTTTCTGACAGTCTTCTAAATTATTTTTGTTGATCCATGCCCCATTTTTGACCGTCTTCCGACAGCAAAAATTAGATACCCGTTACTGTAAACTTGAAAATCTGACCGTCTTCCTGAAGACCCAGAAGACGGCCTCAATCCGACCCTGTTTGCAATAAGCATAACTATTTGTAACACATTTGTTTATCTTCATTTATTTTCAGATGAAGAGTTTATTGACGATAACATTTTTCATCGCTCTGGTGCTGTGTTCCTCTGTGTCAGCCGAATTGACAGGGGTTCCAGACTTTGGCCTGATTGGGAGAGGTGAGTTTGGCATAACTGATCGTGAATTATTATATTTTAAAAAAGACAAAGAAATAAAGCACATTTTTTATGCACTAATATGTTAATCGTGGAAGGTTATACGTACTGAGATCCAATATATTGGATCCTAGGTTATACAAATGTACTAATGAAGTAGATCTAGTAATATGCTTGTACAATTCACTATTTTTAAATATGAAATTTATTCTTAGCGTTTATTATTATTATTATTTTTTTTATTTATTTTTTTTTATTAGTTTGTCCCTGTGTTGTTCGATGTTGCGAAATCGCAGAGGCAAACGAAGGGAAGAAACAGGTAAGAAATCATCTCTTAGCGAAAAGCTTAATTCGCCGTTTGTCAATTTCTAAATCTGTTAACTTTTTACTGCTAGTCTCTCCCTCCCTCCCTCTCTCTCTCTCCCTCTCTCTCTCTCTCTCTCTCTCTCTCTCTCTCTCTCCTATAAACAATGTGTTACAGATTTCTAAATCTATAATTATCAGTTATCATCATTGTTAACTAAATCTGCTTATGGAAATGAGTGTAATCCTTGTAAACGTATTCAATGCTATTTTTTGTTTACTTTTGATTTAGATGCGTTTGAAGAGAGACCTTCCTCATATACGGCACAAGAGATGCTGTGGTTGTACTGATTGCTCACTCGCTCTCTCTTAACTCCAATGGGACGACATACCTGTTGAGATGCTGAAAAGAGAAAAAGAGTCTCACTCACAGAAACTAATGACCTAAGCTACTTAGATCGAATACACTTGTGTATTAGATAGTAAACCGGTAGAGTCTATGACCGGTGCACGACAACTTATTTTGTGTTCAGATTGATGACACAAACGGAAAATACAAGGGCTCATATGTCGTGCACGTTTTGCACCAAACTTCTCGGTCCTTGTGGTTTCCTGCAATTTGTTCCGAAGCACTGTCAACATTCCGGACGCCACGGTATCATACATATGATATATACAAAACAACGCAAGATCGAGAACGGTCCCGAGAATGGTCCCGTTCACATGACAAGTCTATTTTCTAAAAATCTATTTTCTATTCGCGGTATCTTGTAATCACGGTCCCTGTGCCCTGAATATCCCGCGGCATAATTACTGGCGGCGCGAGCCAGTTACTTCCAAAGCTGTAATTAATTCTCGGGATATACGGGGCACAGGGACCGTGATTACAAGATACCTCGAATAGAAAATAGATTTTTAGAAAATAGATTTTCCATGTGAACGGCTGTGATAGCCTGAACGCCAGTGACAACTATCAACTAGAATGCTACTTGTATATTCCGTGAACGATGTGAAGGACGTTTTGTATGTCTTTATGTTGATTTGAATAATTTATCAATTTCTATCATATCATGATATTGTGACGTTGCGAAATACGAATACATGTTTTTTTTATCTCATAACTTTAATTCCATGAATGTTATTTTGGTTACTGAATAAAAACGGTCAACATAAGTCTTAAAATTAGTATTATATTATTGTGTGTGTGTGTGTGGTTGAGGTTGAAGTTGAGGCAGAGGTTGAGGCGGAATACCCCGTAAACAATAGTGACATCATTTAAAGAGAATATTTGAGTCACAGGATAGTCACTCAAAATTCATATATGCAATTCAATTTATAAATTTGGACGTCTGTTTGAGACGGGTGAGCAACTTTAATGATTTATTTATTTATTTATTTATTTATTTATTATTTCAACGCGATGCCGTCTCTCACCAGTAACAAATCAGCTGACAAATTGTGACTGCAATCATTATCTCACCTGAGGCAATACCCAACCTCGTCCAGTACTAGATCTTTCTGATATATATATATATATATATATATATATATATATATATATATATTTTTTTTTTTTTTTTTTTTTTTTGAAACGGAAGCATTCAAGTTGTCCAGATACCCCATTAATGTCGTGGATCATGGTTTTTCTGTATTTCTGACAGGGACATGTTTATTGAGTTCACTGTTTTTCAAACGATTTGCTATTGTGAAAACCAATATCTTAGAAAAACTAAAATCTCAGATATTTCGTTGTCGTTGAACGTTGAATTGGTATTGAAAACATTCCCTTCAAGATGAATAGATTAGGTGTATGGCAGGATTTACCATATAGCCTACATTATAAAGGAAACAACGTACTATAAAGTGTGGTTCTCATTCAATTTTCCGTTACGCAGATTTAATGTCTGCTGAAATAGTTCAATGAGAAAAAGGAGATGACTCATACATGTAGTAATAAATATCTTTTAGTAGGCCCCTATTTGTTTTTCATTAATCTCATTTCGTTCCGTGTGCTTTATTTCCGTTTGAATTGCCATAAATTCAGTCGTTGTTGAACATTGAAAACCATAATTATATCCTTGCTATTCTTATTATTATTATTTTAATGAACCAAACTTTGAACAAAGTGATTAAAACAAATATATGTAAAACAAGTCTTTTAAAAGTGTAATAAAATAATAATGATAATGATCAGTTCTTGAGTTTTTTTTTTTTTTTAACTCCATCTTGCTTTGTCTTCTGCCGTACCAGGATCCGAGCTGAAAAATTAAAACGTTCTGTTACGAAATAAGTATAACACTGAAAAGCTTGAACTAAGACTAAAACTAATTTCTCTATTCTTTCTAATCTTTACTTATTATATCTCGTATTTATTTATTAAATATATTTATTCAAACAAACAAGCTTAACACACTTTTTCTTTTAATTTATAAAGTAAAACTCCTTCAAATTGGGTGGGTGGGAGGGAATTATATATATATTCTCTGCCATCTTCACGGAATGCGAAAGAGCCTTCGAATGACCTAACTCTAAAATCTACTTTTCCTCATCACCTTCTATTTGATAACACTACTCAAGTGACCAGTCACATGATATTAACACTACTCAGACCTTACTGAACAGTTCGCACATAAACGTCACGTGTCTGCGTACCCACAACAAACATATTTCTCATTCAATTTTCCGTTACGCAGATTTAATGTCTGCTGAAATAGTTCAATGAGAAAAAGGAGATGACTCATACATGTAGTAACAAATATCTTTTAGTAGGCCCCTATTTGTTTTTCATTAATCTACCTGACATGCACATTTCTCTTATGTTGGTGATACACACCGATTCAACCTTCTTAAACCCAATACCGAGTTAGCTGTTACCATCCTCCACCTATTACATTGGGTATTTACGTCCTCGTATCAGCTCGCTAAGGACGAGCTAGCTTAACTTCTATAAAATCCTATTATATCGTGATTTTGAGTTGAAATAGAGATACTCTTGTTCATTTGATAAAACTGGGGAATCGGCCAATCTCTAGGCCCCCTCACGTTTTGTTGCTCGCCGCGTTAATCCAGACTTAAGCTCGTGGCCAAATACGTGGCGTCTGAAATTTAGGTATTTATCGGGGCAAGTGGGAAAAATAGAATTTTGGCAGATGTACTCGAACAAACATGAATATGATAAACAAGATAAAAGAAAACAGCCCATTGGAACCGATGGTATTTGAAGCAAAACGTAACCAATAGTGTTTTAAAAATCTCAACTCGTTTATTTCACTGGAGCCGGAGGTTTGTCATTTAATTATTTCGATACATATCCACAGGGGATTTCAATCATCCTTCACTCCCGCCGTTTAACCCGAGCGACCCATGGCCGGGCAAGTCAACAAGAAAAGCAGAATTTAGAAGGAAGAAGTGTATTTAATTTCATTTTCAAAATGACCCTAATTCTACGCAAAAAGAAAGTGAAGCAAGGGAAGAGAATTGACTCCTGTACCTGATATATTGATAGCTAAGAGGACATTACCCTGTTTGTTACAAGTTGTTACAAGAGATGTCGCTGAGGTAGGATTCCTTATTGGACGCACGTTGTTATTATTGTGGCAGTAACCTTGCTGGACTGGCTATTGCGAAATCAGGTTAAATTGACGTCAATACAAAACATTTCTCCAAATTAAATGCATGTTAAGATTGGTGTCTGAATTTCGTTTGGTCCGAGAGAAAACTGTTTTTATCTTGGATTCCTCGTACGTAAACTCGTTTTTTCGCAACCTATATAATATGAAAATAGCAAACATTGTATACTGAAGTTGTACAAAGGAACGATTATTAAACTGGCTTTAATTCAACAGCAAGATAAAAGGAAAAACATTGCCCTCCCTGACTACAGGAGCTGCTAGTCGAGTGTCAGAACAGATTTACATTATAGGGGAGGGTTTTTTTCACATGAGCTCAAGTCTGTATTCACCATGATGGCAGTGATATAGTACGATAAACTATATTCTTTATGTCGTCTTCTCTTTGGAATGAGTGCTGTTATTGCAATACAAATGTATAAAATATAGGATTCAGATCACGTAATGAAAAAAAATTCTGAATCCCCCCGTCCAATTAAACAAAAACTAAACCTTTTATTGATAATTTCCGATGTTGGCGGGTACGCTTAATTTTACCAAAACACAAAGTTTAATAAGGAATTGCGGGTACCAAGGATTTCATGTAAAATTGTCATTTTTAACACTTTTAACACGACTTTTTTTCATTTGTCCTCAAAACATTGCGCTTAGCATGCACTCTGCGCAAAGTATAGTTTCTGGTAAGCACGCAGATAACCTCTTAATTCGCAGGTCTACTAAGTTTGGTTACCACGTCTGATTCTTTCTGAAGTGTAAACTTTTCCTGGAATGTGTCCTAAATGCCTGTCATTTATTGCGTCAGAGTATTCCACTGTTTGAATAAAAATTACACCGTTATATTCAGCAATGAATAAAATTCTTTGATCACTCTAATGTATCTGTTCGTGTGAGTTTTACCATGCGAGTTTTGATGAGAAGTTAATACCTCATGGGGTCTGGTGGGGTCTCTTTAAGTTCTGAGAGGGCGCGACCTCAGTGGAAATTGCAGACATATGGTTTTATCGTTTTTGGTTACCTGGTCGCAAGGGGCACGGGGTTCCCGTAGAGTACACAAGTGAATTTTGAGAAATTCCTATACCGAGCGTTGTGGTATCAATTCAAGTAAAAATATAACATATGATAAGTAAGCATTCTTTTCGGTTGGAGTCAGACGAGGGGCATTAAGTTGCTATGAGACCCGAAAAAGCAAAGTAAAGCAATTAAAATGAACAGTATTGTTTTTAATTATACTATGGCAATCCCGTGCCTTATTCAAATACATGCATGAAATGATCCGCGCTAATTAAGATTACCTTAACTTTTATAAACGATTTTGAATGCAACATATTTCTCCCTTCTCTGGTGTTCTTTTCTGAGAAGGCTTTAAGCCATGTGATTTAACCACATTGTCCAATTAAGCAGAAATATTTAAGGACTGCACTTCTCGGTTCTTCTTTAATGATAAACAAAATAAGGAAATAATGTTCTTGTTATTTTATGCAAGCGTAGTTATTTTAGAACCGAGAAGGACCGGGATATATACCGCCCATCCAGACGAAGCACTAAAACAAACACTTCAAATTTGATTCTTCGTAAACGTGGAAAATCATAAGAATGGTTTTCGATTCGAAACGTAAATATTAAACTTCAAAATGCCAAGTGCAAATTATTCAAAAGGAAAGTTCACTAATTAAATGTATTGACACGTGCATCAAGGTATATCTTTGTGGTGCCAGTGCACTGGTATCTATACCGCGCACCTAAACACACACACTGTCCTCTCCAAGTTCATGCAAAATATTACAAGATCAATATGGTCGCAGTCTGTGGACTGATTTAGGGAGGATTCACTTCCTTGAAGTTAAAGGCTAAGCTTCCTTTCTTCTTTTTTCCAAAGGGAAACCGGACGCTTAAATCTTTTATAAAATGTGCGAGCCTCAAGCAGACCTAGCCACATTGCCCGTAGATCATCTCGTTATAGTTTATTTTCTATTCCCTCCTTATTCATGTTCTTAACAGGGATACTTAATGTCAATTCCATTGACTGCGTGAGACTAGGCAACGTATGTCTCCCTGACTTATTTCTCATCTTAAATCAACTGAGGTTCAAGTGAACATTCGTAACAGAATAACACGCCCGTGTGAGGATGCTCTCATGCTTTTGGTTATCTCTTATTCCTAAAATATTGGAGTATTCTGGTTTGTAGATTGCGGGCACATTGCGTGTACTCTGATTACCAATCATCGCCAATGTGTGTTTAGCATCATATGTCTTAAAACTACTGGAATGAAGCATCCGCCCTGCATTTTTCAACACCGTGTACCAGGTCTTCACTAATTGCATTAACATAAGCAGACATCGAAAGTAAATAAAATCCTATCTATTTTCTCTCTATGAGAAGAGCAGGCATTCTACAAAGATCGCCTTTTTGAGTACTTATAATTTCGTCAGTATTTTTGACCAAATTTCTTTCTTACAACTCATTGGTTACGATTACGTTCAGTCCTAATAGTCATAGATATACTTCACCAAGAAGTTACGCAACTTCTCCAATTTTTCTTCGCAATAAAAAGGTGACCGAATGGCCTATCAAAAATGTAATCTTGGAAAACTGAGGGCACCGTAGCTGCCATCGGTCCTTTAGAATAGATTTATGTGACATAAATGGTAGATAACTGATGTCATTATGACGTAAAGAAAACATCGACAACTTGATAACGAGGAAATGTGCAAATATCTAGTTTTATGCGTCTGTCACACACAACGAAAGTATTATTTGCATAACATCGCAACTCAGTCGTTCCTCAACAGATTTGGTAAGTTGTCCCTCAGTAGATCTACTGATATTGTCAAGTCCTCCCATACTGACAGTACATATATAATCCCTGTATTTGCTGTAGTAGAAATAGTCATGTTAGTTCACGTAGACGTCATATCATAGGTCGTTGCATTTTATGTGTGCGGAGACGAGGGCGGGCGGGGGGCACCCATTCAATATTTGTCAAATGGCCCATTTCAGACTGATGGATTTTTGTCTCCGCAGACTAAGATTTATATCTCAAACACAGAAGACTCCAACACTGAAAGAAACTGGAGTCGTTTGACGGAAGAAACGTCTGTCCTTGCGCTATTAGTTCGGAGAAAACATTACAGGTCTTGTTTTATATCATCCAAAAAATGTCAGTGGCTCGAATTTCTGCGATTAGATAGAGTGCCCGAACTCAAAAGTAATACCAAACATATGATATCTGTTTTACCTTTAACTCGTTGGATTTAACTTTCAAAACCTTTAGAGGACATTATTGGATATCAAGTTTGAAAGTGAATGCTATCTATTTCTTTTATTCGGGGGTGGGGGGGGGGGGGTGGGGGGGTGGATAACGGGAATCATGGTAAAACCCGCACCTTAAAAGAACTTACGAAAAATTTCTGTTTATTCCTGAAATGAAGATGCTAACTTGAAACAATGAGCTTGTCAGATATTTGAAGCCATTTTTGTGGCCATGCCCCCGATCGCACCCTAGCAAACTTACTAATGTGTTGATCTTTAATATCATCTTACGTAGCAAGTGCCATCACAAAAAAAAAAAGAAATCCCATTAAACGTGATACCGCACTAACCACATACCAAGGCATACAAGAAAGACTAAATACCCATGTGAAGGCCCCCTTTGAACGCCTCAATTTAGACAGTGCAATGTGTTGACTTTGAAACAGAGAGCGTTGCAGGATAACGAAGATTTGAAGGCTTGTAAATAAACCATAATAACTTCACCCCAAATCCATCATCCAAATCTTCTGTTAATTGAAGCATCACTGACAAACTAGTACAAAACACTCTAAAATAATCTTAGTGCATATAAACGACAAAGTTTTTTTTTACTTGATTTTTATAGGAATTTAACTGAACTTTTGGTAAGAGCATTAAATAAATACGATATATGTTTGCCAGTTATGATAGTGCCTTCTTGTTTCCTGTTTGCAAGGTAAAGTTCGGGCTGTTATCAGGTCATGTAATTAAGAATTCATCAAAAAAAAAAAAAAAGAGCTAATGATAAAGAATGATGGCAATGGAATCAGACCCCTCCAGGTTTGATACCAGGAGAGTGAAAATTACAGTGTATGTAGATGAACCTCATTAAATCATTCGATAATTATTGGACGTAAATTTTAGCGACTTAGGTTGTTCAGAGGGAGGTTATATTATTTCACTCAGTGACACTGAATATTTATAAGTCAGGCAGTAATGAGGTAACATATCTTACAAACGTATTCGTAACTCACCACAGCCGGTAAGCGGTTTATTATCAAGTCTGATTCTGTTAACTTGGCGAGCCCCCTGTTTCTGTCATTCACAAGCTGACAGCACTCAAATGAATTGAGCGAAGGTAAACATGCTGTTTTATGCCCACTTCCTACCTGATAAAGGATAGCGTTAATTCGAGCTAGCAGTGGTAGGTGTGCACGATATTAAAGTGAAGTAACAGAGAGCCGAGGAGGTAGTTCGCTAAACACTGGGAAAGAATAAGGTGTTTAGCAGATTACTCTGATGTATGACTCGCTATTAAAAAGGCAAGTGCACTGAAAAAAACAAGAGAAAGAAATATTCAGTATACATCTGTAAAATACGCCAACTTGAACTGAAAAGTGAACTTTTACGGAGGTGGCTGAACAATATACGGGACCACGCATCTGAACTTGCCCTTCTTTTTTGAGTCAACGTAGGCTAGTTCACTTGTTGTGTACAGGAATAGCAAAAAAGAGTGTTTTCACTTTACCAGTCGAGTCTGTACTATTAAATCACTGTTTGCTTCTTTCATTTTAGGCACATGTAGCAGTTCGAGCTCTGACAGCTACCCGGATGAACACTGGTTTGCATATTCTGTGTAAAAGTTAAAATTGTGGAAAAGAATAACAGGAGGCTGTTGTATACATAAAGCACTTATCGATGCACCTGACACGACAGTTGGATCAAAACTGAGACAAAACAAGAGGGATAAGACCTACGTTTAAATAAACCAGAGGAAGTCGATCTAGCAAACGTTTAACACGGAGGTGCAACATTCCACAAGGAAAGCCACAACAAGTGCTTGCGAAGCACTGAAGTTTTCGATCTCCACTGTAACGTCAAGGGACCCCGCTGACGCAGAGCATACTCCTCTCTCCCACAGGGTGGCTGGCAGTGACTCCAGCGGTGCCCAGCCCGCACCCATGCCTGTGCACTTGGCACCCCCGCTACCGGCGTACATGATGACGACCAAGAACGGCAAGACCGCGGAGGCCAAGCTGGTGGTGGTCGGGGCCCCTGGAGTCGGGAAATCTGGTAGGGTAATAATCAGTGTAACTTAAATGTGTAGTCATGTTTAGTTAGGCCTACGCTGTTTTTAATGTTGTCAGGATAAGATTCATACTTTAATAGGGAATTAACAGTAAAAATTTATTAGAAAACTGGCAAATAAGTGGCAGTACTGGATTTAATTGGCATTTTATCAACAAGCAAGGCCCATGCTGAAAACTAAGTTCATTATGACAAATCAAAACAAAACTTAGAGAGTGAAGGAAAGTTAGGAACTGAAATGTGCAAATATGGGATTGGGGTTGTTTTCACTATATAGGAGCTCTTTTTGCACCTTTTTGTAAAACAGGTGCGGGCTCGTTCCCAGTATAGGCCTACACATGCGATAGTTCCTATATACTACAGATCTATGATATTGTATACATGTGGTCAGCACCCTTCTTCATGCTGATCCCAGAGTATCTCAATGATCTCGAGCTGTTCATCATGATATATTTATACTGCATCGTTTACGTGGATGTTTATTTGTTTCTCTGGTTGTTACTCTATCGGTTAGTGCGGTAAGTTCTGCTGTATATTGAACATGACTGGCTAACATCGTAGGCCACAGGTTAATTTGTTTTAAAGATCTGTCGATTCATCTTCCTGGCCTGCACTGTATACAGTTCTGAGTGCCGTGCATGCAGCCCATCCATCACCTATATCTTTCTTTTCCCCCAAACAGCTGCTCATTGAGTTCTCAAAACGTTCGATTCAATTAGTCAACGATCTCAGCCACGGCACGGGCGATAAGAACCAACAAAACAAGCTATCTATAGCGCCGCAGTTCAACCTTTCTGGACCTTTTTTTCTGAGAAAATTCTCCTGGAAGATATAACGAAGACATGGAAAAGAGATTTGTGTGATGTGCGGAAGTCGTATTTCTTTCTCAACTATCTTTACACGGCCTGTTTTCAGATGCTTGCCTCGGAGGTGTCGAGTCATGAGTCCGGAAGAGCGTGTGTATTTTTAACCAAGAAAGATTTTTGTGTCCGAATGTTAGTAATTATAATATATTTGGATCTATCGTCCGATTTTTTCCTGTTACATTTTTCAGCATTGTGGGGACATGTTTTTAATGAATACCTCAATGTTTATAGAAATTAAAAAGGCTTAAAAAGGCATGGAAAATTCACAGTGCAAATGTATAGGTTTTCACGGTGCACTATGAAGTAGCAATTGTAAATGAATGACTATACAAGAACGAAAAAAGTTAAAATGCTTTAAATATATTAATATGAGTAGAGTACGTCTTTGGCCGCTGGTCAAATGGAAGAAATCTCCTGGATTTATACGTAGTTGTGAAATCTACATAAGCAGAGCCCAGTACCCCTTTCACACAAGATAAATGATAAAATAGATAATTGAATAATGGTCTTGAAATTATAAAGTAGGCCTAAAATTGTTGAAAGGTCAAATCGCTTGACTATCGCTCATATATAACGATTAAGCAACCGATTTTTCATACTCAGTATTAAGTGGCACGTCACTTTAGCATTATTAGGGCGAACCTTTCACCGCATAAAAACTTCTTTGTTCCAACCTCTTTGTCGAGGTATTCCACCTCAATTATTTTCCTCAGGTTTCAATTTGCTTCCAAATCGCTATAAATTCTGATGACATAAACATAAAAAGTGGGCCTGCCTGTGACCGTTGAAATATCTTAAGCTATCGTTCCCTCTTTTTTCTGTCTGCTTAAAGACTCGACGACGCCGTTAAGGTTAACTACAATGCCAGTGTCCAGTTCATAGCTCAGATGCTTTTTTGTGCTGTGATTGGAATCTCTGTAATTGACAATCAAGAATCAAGGAAGGGCAGCTCCCACTGGCTTGAGTGGTGGTGGTGGTGAGAGGGGGGGGGGGTAATCAGAAATGTGAGCAAAATTAAAGCCCAGAGTTCTTTAAAATATTGCAACCTTTCAAAAAATTTCTGTATACCCAAAACACAACCATGAACTCCAGTGCCACGAATATGGACAATGTGTCTGGTGAAAGAAATTACGTCAAGCTTAAACAACGGGAAATAAATATCTACAGTCATGCAGTGCTTTTTTTTCAGTCTTACCACTACATATAAATAGATCTCTGTGCACAAATAGCTCGACATCAAAAGTATCCTTATTCATTTATTTATTTATTTATTTATTTATTTTTGTGACCCTTTACTCTGACATGGACGTCTGCAAAATAAATAGATAGTTCCTCATGTTCAATCGTCCGTCTTGCCAAGCTCATACTATCTGTACGTATCTGGCACACTTCCAGCAGTTAATCATGGGCCAACAAGTAAATCTACCACTACCAGGACTCTTACACAGCCAATTCATACACGAATTCTAACTAAAAATTGCTTGGTTTCAAAAAAAGATACTCAACCCGCGACCTACGTGACTTTGGACCTGCATTTGGATACCCCAGGGTGAATGGGGACGCTAATTAGATATATTTAAGCATGGAACTACCGTATCACATTTAGCACCCTCGACTGTGCGTTTTTACCTAACAGCGCATAAGTATTAAAGAGTTCGATATAGACGTAAACTCTCCCAGGGCCCAGTGACAGCGCTCTGATTTAGGTCGAAAATAACACGATCCTACTGCGCCAGTAGCAATAGGAAAAAACTGCTCATAGAACAAGCTTTCATAACTAAGGTCTCAGCTGATAGTTGAACGTTCAAGGTTGTGCTGCGGAATGTCTTTATTTTACGGGATGTAAAACCAAGGAGATACAACAGATCTGTTTTAACTCCTTGGTAAAACCGAACGATAAAGAAAGTTCGAACTTCATCTCTCCTTGTTATAGGAATACAGGCGCGCAGACCAGGGTTTTCCCGTTTCATTGAAGTCGTCCGATGAGATAAATATATTTGGATATGTCTTATGACATTTTGTTAGGGGATACCGAAATATAGGTTAACAGTGGCATGTAAGACATTGATAACAGCTTAAGCTTAGTCACTGTGCCACTCTCGTAGGATATCCAGGAATCCGGAAAGAAGCAGGCATCGATATACTGTAAATTATTGGTCCTTTTTCTCACCGCCTTTGTTTTCGATGGTAATTTCATTCCGGGTTTTATTTGTTGAACCTATTTTGTTTGTCCTGCGGCAATGCCATATTTACACCATGTACCATTGTGGTGGTAGCACGTTTCACACTTTTTTCTTTTCTTTCTTTTTTTTTTATTCAAACATTGATACCGTTTTCTGTCAATGGTTTAGTACGGTGACTGCGGAAATGAAAGAGTGATTGGGGTGTAGTCTGGTTTGCGTACTGAGAACAACTACCATTGCTTGCTGCCAAATCTTAAGTTTTTTACCGATACATCTCTCATTACATAAGTTATGAAACGTAAATATTTGAAGAAGTGTCGTGCGCATAGTGTCGTAGCAGTGGTGTGTGGGGGTGGGGACACAGTCAAGTGTAAACTCTTTGTGAACGTGAGGGTACAGAATAGGTCACATTATCCAGCTGATACATGTAGCTTGCTTTTCTTTCAAAACTCTTGTACAGGTTTGAAGCCACTCTGGTTTGTGTTTTAAATCAAAATACAAGAATTTATTGTGTCAACTTCAAAAGAGAGATAGCATTTTGTACGAATGAACAGGATCTAAGTATTGAAATCCACGAGAAGAAAGATGTGGCTGACACACTTTGATAATAGGCAGCTTTCATACAGGTTCATATCTGCGAGTTTTCTTCCTAGTCGCGTGAGCTAGGGTGCACTTTCCAAGCAAAAAAAAGGCTAAAGCAATAAACTCACTTATTTCAGCGTGTGATTTCTAAAAAGATAACTCACAGTTGTAATTACTTGATTTTTTGCCAGTATTACGTTCAATACTGCTCCTAAACTGTACTTCCCAAAATTTTTTCAAGAAGGAATAAAAAGGATTCTTAGATATTGTATAACCTTTTTGGCACCACTATTTTTAAACGGAAAGATGAACTGCCAATGATCACAGCAGAGACTAGCAAAAATGCATATCCCTAAAAATCAGCCGAGGTTGTTAGAGCCTATTACAAGGAAGCATGCGTCTTCGGCATTTCACGGTAGCGTGTCAGTTCCATCTGACAGTCTTCAAGTAGAAAGTAAGCGATGATTACGCTTATAAAAAGTTAGATGAAGTGCTATAAGTGGATAATTAGATTATTCTAAGTGTAAGATAATGGGAAGCTGCAGCGCTTATAAAACGCACATATTATATATAAATAACTTGACCATTTAACCACATGTCCCCGCTCTTCGTCGTTAACACCTTTTGACAAACCACGTTACTATACACGGGCTTAAAAGCCGTGGGCCAAAAACTGCCATCACCGACTTTATTTGCCTCAGCCTTCCGTCAGTACACCTTCATATGTTCCTTTTCAGCCACGAGATGCTCCATATGTTTTATTTTTTTCCTCTTTACCGGACGTTTAACTTTCTCATGAGCCTTGCCAATTTCTGTTGTTATACGCATGACAGAAGTCAAGACGCCTAAATATTACTGCCGAAATGTATGTGGTTATTCTCAATTTGTTGTAAGCTGTTTCCGCAGAGGTTCATTATTGCTGTATAATCATGACTGGTGCTGCTGTCTGCGTATTTTATAACATCCGTAAATGCGAGTTTTCAGCGAAATATTTGGACATTTATATAATAGTTCTGGATTCGATAGTGACTTCAGTTTGTTTAGCATTACCAATAAAGTGACGAAAGTAAAAAATCCGTTTATGTTATTTTTATCTTAAGAAGTTGGTTCTAAATCAAGTCGAAGAGGCAATCACTAAATTATTTTGCTATTTATGTTCCCTAAGTAACAAAGACATTGTTATCTTTTGCAGCACTTATCGTCCGGTTTCTGACCAAGCGCTTCATCTGGGATTATGACCCAACACTGGGTGAGTAAATCTAGCGATTATATGTAGTAATGATGATACCTGGGTGTGACAGTGTGTTAGTTGTGACATAACTGGGTTAAGATGGGTGTTGTAATTCGTTTGTTGTTGCGATGTGCGGAGTCTTGCTGGGTGTTGAATATGAGGGCATAGCGTGTCAAATGATGACGATTATATCATATCGGAATAATGTATTGGTTTGAGAGCGGATTGTTTAAGTGAAATTTGAAGTAAGAGAGTTCCACTGTGATCCCAGAGGTGTGCCTACAATACAGTTGCGGTTTTTATTCACGTCCATGCAGCAAATTGATTGCATTTTAAACTTCACTAACGTGGCAGGTTATTTAAAACAACTTGATTTCGTTTTTTATGTATAAAAGGTTTCCAGGCGCTTTATTCGAATTTCTAGGAATCCTTTCATGTAATCCTTTCAAATAGTCACGTAATAAAGTTTTAATGAGTACAAAGATAACGATAAAAACAATATACATCCACTGTACTTGGGTCGACTTAGATATTCTTAATTCATGACTCTTCCAGAATGTCAACCTATATTGCAAAATTTTAAACATAAGCAGTTGTTTAGTGAACTGTGCAGTTTCTTTTGGAAAATGCCCGTGGTGACAGATATTTTTATCACTTGCAGAGTGCACGTATAAACACCAAACAACAATAGATGATGAAAACGTGGCTTTGGAGATATTGGACACCGCTGGATTGGTAAGTGTTCACTTTTCATCATTGTTATCGAAGCATTTACTAAAGTTAACTATTGTCACCTCCGCCAAGCAAGGAGGTTGAGTTTTCATATCCGTTTTTTTAATGCTCGTTCTTCACTTGCCTAACTCAAAAAGTTACGGGTAGAATTTGATCAAATTTTCAGGATAAGTTAGAATGGGTGATTAGGTTTTGGTGGTGATCTGTGACTCGGATCATCTTCTGGATCCAAAATTTTAAAAAGGATTCTTTAGCATTACGAGATATGACCAATGACCTTGACATGTCGCACAATAAATGTGGTCACACCAAACACAATTTATCAATGTCAAGTCCTTGGCGGAGGTTCTAGTCTTATCTGTGTTAGTTACTTAAAAATCTGCCTGTCCTGACAAGCATTTGTAACAAGTTAATTGTGTTTCCCCTGGTGGGTGAAAATTGTTTGAATATTATCTTTTTGAAATTTTTAAATTTTTTTTTTTAATTTAAACATTTCACGTTTCAGGACGACCCCATAAACAAGGAAGGACACATCCGGTGGGGAGATGGTTTCATCGTAGTGTATAGTGTAACAGACAGGTCGAGCTTCGACGAAGTCAGCTCATTAAAACAATACTTTGACGAAGTGAAAAAGGCTAGAAACGTTAGCTGTGTAATTATTGGTAACAAAATTGATTTGGAACGCCAGAGACAGGTGACAACTGAGGAAGGCGAAAGACTTGCGTCAGAACTCGCTTGTGCATTTTTTGAAACCTCTGCGTGTGAGGGGGGTGAGGACATACTGGAAGCTTTCCATGAGGTCTATAGAGAGGTTAAAAGGAGAAAATCGATAGAAAACAGACGTCGAAGAAGTTCTGCACAACAAGTTAGGCAAGTGTTTAACAAAATGCTGAACAGGTTCATGGACAGCTGATGCACAGCGGATGTTTTGTTTCCACAAATGTTTCTCAAATTTCTTGGCCTGGCTACCATGGACATCGATATGAAACGCAGAGCCGACATCGACATTCCTGCATTGCGCGTGTGCACGTGAATGTCCCCGTGTGTGATCAAGCGCTAGATCTCAACTTTCGTCTCGGTTTTTGCGAAATGTCATGCGAATGCATCGTTTGTTTAAGCATTACAGCTGAGTTTAGATAAGCAGACCTAATATAATTTGATCTGGACTAGATCTGATTAAGATGTTCTCAGTTGGCAATGATCAGAACACAGTGCCTCGAGATAAAATCATAATGGTAGGCCTACCTGTATTTATGTTTAAATATTCAAATTGATTCGAGTGGAAATAATTGGCAGTGTCAAATCATGTATGATTAAGCTAGAATACAGATTATACACCTTTTTCAAAATACAGCGCATAAGAGAGGTTAGCTTTCCGTGCCAACATGGTTCATTGTAATACTATCAAAATTCCAATGGTCATTGGCTTTGTCTTACTTCGTGTAATTGCTTATCAATATTTAATTTTGACTGTTCGTTATGTTTAACCTCACTTACTTTGACTAAGGTTTTTGGATGAACACTAGAAGGATCTATGGACAGTATTCAACTTACTGAACTTAGGTGCACTTCTTTCGAACACGTGTGCACACCGTTAACAAGTGGTATAGATTTCTAAACGGTGTAAGAATACCAATAGTTCTTGTCGCTAGAAGGTAGCCGCGAGCTATTTCTATTTCTATATCTATTGAAAGAGTCGGAAACATCATTACAGACAGACATAACGTGTAAAATAAAGATTGGCTATTACCATTTCTTAAGATAGCGCATTAAGATGACTTGTTTAAACTACGGAAACTGCAATCTAATTTTGTAACGACGGCGACGCTTTGAAATGACACCGGAGTGAACTTAGGACATTGACTTAAGGTCTTTGACCTTGAACATGTTTTCAATTCAGTTGTACTTCTTTAATTTGGGAACGAAATGTGTTTCTGACATGTGCCGAAGTAGTGCTGTGCAACTGTAGACGTGTTGGTACTGATGTTCTTAAGCACACAGAGACTGTTGACCGACGCGTGCACCGTGTTTGAATTAGACTGTATGTCTTAAAGTGAACGTTTGATGGCGTGGTTTCTCTCAGAGGCGGTCATTTACTTCGCACACAAACAAAGTGCAGAACACCTTTTACGTAGCTGTAGAAAATGGGGGAAGTATTTTATTACAATTTTTACTTGTGATTTGAAGTGCGCAGGTACTTTTAGGTATTATATTTCTGAAAGTTAGTCGGCTAGAAAGGGGAGATTCCATTTCATATACAATATCCCACCCTGTCCTTAATACTCCTTAATGCTTTTCCCAAGAAACAACCGTCCTTTTGATTAGTATTTGGAAGTTTGTCGCCACAATTTTGAACAAAATAATTCCCGTTCACTAAGCACACCATGTGATCACGTGGCTACCACGTGGCTACATCAGCAGCGATCTAAAAGCCACGTGGTTTCAACCTGGTGGGTTTATGGCTCCAACCTTGGAGCAAATGCCCTCTCACTTATTCTTCAAAAAACTTTCTGAAATCTGAAAACATAGCATCAGGTAATTGACCGCAGGGCACGAACTTTGATAAACATCTTACTCAAGTGGTGCACTGCTGCGTGCACACTTTTCTCAATATGCTAGGAAAAACCTGATTTGCCAATGTAGTTCTTATTTGTTTATTTTGTCACTTTCAAAGGTATATCTTCGGTGCACAGACAGATAAATGTTTGACATGGGAACTACGCATGCATACGTGAACTTAATTCCAATGTCGTCATTTCGAGGCCAATTAAATGATTGCTCGGTCCGCAAGGGTGAAATAATAGCTTGAAAAAACATTTCTCTTTTTCTTTAGGTGATGCACCCAGACGTTCGCATTTCATACGCTGTATTCGTTATTTGCCAAATTGAGCGTTGAATGATACATTATGGATAAGGTTCTACTTTCAGTTGATAAAAATAGCCTACTTTTATAGTCTGGACGAAAAAAAAAATAAAACAACTTTTGAATTTACCCCTATTTGACACTCTGTGAACCCCTGAAAGAATGCCCGTTGGCGTGGTGTTTCATGTGCTACTATGTTTAGAAATGTGTTGTTTCGGCGCCAGGTTTAAGATAGAATACACTGGCAGATATTGCAACTCACCTGCTGAACATGCAAAATCTGTGGTTTTAGTCTGTTAGCATGCAACTCCACCTTATTTGACATCCCTCCAAACAACATAGATTTTTTCTAGTTAAATGACAATAAATTTTAACCAGATTGTAAATAAAGGCGATTTAACTTATTAAATGCTTGTCCAATTATCTGCCTTCTCGATTACCGCAGACTAAAATGCAGTAAAACTTTATATATCAGATGTATTCCTGCACGTGTTACTCAAGTGCTTATTTCAATGTGCGTTTTCTCTTTCTAACTGCACTGATTGTAAAGAAAAGGCATACCAAAAAACAATATCCATATGTTGGTTTGTGATACAAGTAAATGCCAGAAAATTAATTGCAGTGCTGACGGCAGGGATTATTATGGAACATTTCTGTTCATATTTGGTGCATGCTATGTAGTTTTTATCACTGAGGTGACAAAAAGATGCAAAAAATTCAGACAGTTTTATTAAAAATTGAAGCTTACTGTATCTATGCGTACTCTTATTGTGTTTGAAAACAAGGTATACCAATAAAGTTTTAAAGTATGAAAAATAAAAATAAATGTTCAATAAAATTATTGAACAAACTCATAGAAATTCCAGTCATCGTTATCAGTGTACAGGTTATCGTCTTTGCCATAATTATCAAACATAACACATTCGTGTCTCCCCAGTACACTTGGCCCAATGTTGAAGGCAATGCAAGAAGGTTCGCCCAGGCACTTTATGGCGCACTCGGTCAGGGTACTTGCATACTCCGTTTTGGTAGAAAGGTTCGAGTCGGCCTGTTTGGATGTTCTTGTTTTTCGCCACAATCCATCATTATTACCTGAAGAAATAAAATGTTAACATTCGTGTATGTGGACCCAAGTAAGCTATATCTCAGCACTTCTAGATATCTTCAGTAATATGTTGTAATGCTAGGTGTGCATCAGCAGAATTAATATCGCATCGACAGAAATGCTTACATGTTGCTCTCGTTTTAAACTGCGGTAGTTGAGAGACATACATCAAATAAACTAAAAATGAAATCAGTATCAGGGAATTACAATGAATGCAACACATGGTCCAAAATAAAAATCCAACTTTGCTGGATTGCAATTAACACATTATCTTTATAGATTTTTGACAACGGACGAACCAATAATATGGGGCGGTGCAATTACCCTTGATGTCGGGTTTTATCTCAGGTTTTTACATTTTTATGTCGCACGCGCAATAATGCAGTTTTGCGTGTATTTTCAGTGAGTAACTATTGGCAGACATTTTTTGCTTTAAATGTAGTTTCAATGTATATACCCATTTCATCTTTTTTTTGTTTTGAAATGACAATCTGTACATATGAGTAAATATCTTACCTAGCGGCTTTTGACACATGTATGCAAACTGTGATGTGCATGAATTTCTAACCCAGTCGTTCCCTTGCGTTCCATCTTGACTTATACATGGGCCTAAAAGTACAGTAAAAAAGAACAACGCCCTTTAAAAATTCTAACCAAAAGTTTCAGTGCAGTGTCAAATACATAGTGTTAATATTCAACATGGGATATTACATTTAAAGCGACTGTAGATATTCAATGAATTAATTAATTTCGATGCTGTCAATACTCGGCTTATCATGTTTGCTTCTTACAGTCTCATTTTCATACCAAGTGCATTGCTTCAATCCTTGGAACATTGTAAAATTTGAGGGATTCCGGATTTTTGGAATGTTCTAAATTGTGAAAAATTGTTTGTCAAGTGTAGCTGGGAAATTTTATCAACACTCATGTTTAACGTTGCACAGAGCTTCCAGGGGTAATTGTTGACCTCACGCAGCTGATGAAGGATATGTTACAAAAGTAATAAACCAAGAAAAAAAATCTTAAAATGAATTATCCTGCTGTTGCGAATAGTTTCAATAAATGTCAGAAACAGTGATGGTATTAAAGGTCAATGCCACCAGTGCCACCCAAGGAAAGTTCAAACTGACAATTTTTCGCTTTTTCGTCATCATGATTACAGTAGCATATCATGCTAAAACCTTGATATAGACACATCAGTAGCACAGTTCAGACAGCAGTCGAAGAACAAATGTTTACAAGTGGTAAGAAAGCTGCTTTTATTTCTTTAAAAAAATCAATTAACTGGAATGATGTGAAAAAAGAACACTTTAATTCTTTCGTAGTAAATCTAAGCCGTGTATCAATTATTGACTTCAAAACATTTAAAAGTTATTGGGATAAGAGGGATTCATGTCGTGCGCTAGCTTTTACACTCTTAGAGAAGAGCCGCACTGTTCATTGAAGAGAATGCCCTGAACATCAGTTCAAATGCCATATACAAGTTTGTGTTCTTTTTCTAAAAAGCCTTGCATCTTACAGAGAAAAATAACGGGTAATAGTTATATTTGTACTCACCGCCTAACTGGGATGCCGCCCAAGTCTGCCAATTTAATGGTCCACGTGAACCGTCTGCCCACTGCCAGTCTCCGGCCGGGCCCATCGTCATTGCATTCCCTGTTAAATCCTTCAGCCCTATCCACATGTCCCCTCCTGAGGGTCTGCAATACCCAACAACACGGCTTGGATAACAATGGTCACTAATATGTTGTACCATTATAAAAATGAAATCTATGAAATCAATGCAATATTGGAGTAGATGAATGTTGGACGCCCCAAAATTAGAAAATTAATTTTTATTAAAATACGCACACAGAAACCATAAATTTTTTAAACATGACTTCTGCTCATGCATTTTCCACAATTATATAAAAGACGTTTTGTTTCTCCGTCTGACCGGCAAAACAGAGCCGCGTTTTGATACGAAGCACTTGGCATCAATTTACATATCTGAGTTGTTTTCAGTTTGTTGACGATCCAAAAGGTGCCGATGGTAATCTACACAGAGTAAAACTTTTTATTCATAAATTTTAATATTTAGTCATAATTTTCATCAGGTCAATATAATGAAAATCCGTTTTTAGGATTAAAATTTCCGTCAGTATTTTTAGCACTTCATTTTGAACTAGGATATGTATTACCTTAGTGCCATTACAAAATTGTGAACATCCCCTGTCTTTGTTGTCACCAAGTGGCCGCCCTCAGCCGCGCAGTTAGCATTGGCGTCATCATAGTTCGCAACTGATGCATAATATCTGTAACAA
The DNA here is from genome assembly GCF_051362555.1 of Lingula anatina. NCBI lineage: Eukaryota > Metazoa > Brachiopoda > Lingulata > Lingulida > Lingulidae > Lingula > Lingula anatina. Next base: position 66,146,681 of record NC_141767.1, on the reverse strand, counting down.
TTTCGTCCATATCGCTCCCATGGCACGTCACAAGTTCCAACTAAAAAAATTGTGAAAATTCAATCGACTTTCATTTTTTTCTGTTGTCTTAAGCTAACTTTTAATATCAAAACCATGCCTACGAGCCAATACTAATACGTACTAAAGATATCATAAACAAACACTAGTCCTTTTATATTCCAAAAGCAATGAAACTTTAAAGAAAAAAGTCTAAGCTTTTTTAATTCGATAAACTTACCTTCCTGGCAAAATAATCCGAGGAGCCACACCAGAAAGCAAAACGATTTTGCTGTTAAAGTTGACGAAGTATTATTCATACTGTAGTTCCGCAATCTTTCAATCAGACTCCAATGTCTGACTTCGTGCTTTATTGCAATTTACGACAGATGTCGAAACTTTGAAATAAAAAGAGTCCGTGTGGGCGACAAACCAAGAAATGCTAGCTTGTGCAGGATGATGGATGCGGTTATTCCTTGTTCAAATGCAATATGATGTCATCGACTGTATCGATCCCCTCCCGGTTTAAGAGCAGTCCTCAGATCATTACCTCAAATTCTGTCAAGCACCTTCGATTATCCCCAGAAGAAGTACTTCAAGTGCAGTATAATGCAATATATTGTAAGGTAGTATCTATCTATTCTGGAAATGTTTTAGTGAAAACGTTTTTTCCAAGCCGGTGGCAGCAATCTCTTATGTTATTTCTGCTAAAACAATTCCTATCCATTGCACATGAGCACAAAGACATTAGGACGCCGATCTTAAATCTCTGAATCAAATGTATTTGTCAAGGGACGACATAAGCAACGGAGCCGTAAGAAAAAGACTATATGGGGGAAGTGTGTCGGAAACTATCATTTCTCATAAGTACAAGCGACTAGGCATCAAAAGGAAAAGGTTGACTTATTTGATTGATATCTTGCTGTGTCAGCACTCCCAGCTATTGTATGGACTTATATCCGCGATGCCAGGATAATGCAAAAAGGGAAATCGACTCAATGAACAAAGGGCATTGTTTGATCGATGATGATTGCAGTAAATAGCGCAAGAAGGCGTGATTTTTGTGTGGTTATCTCATTTTCCAATAACAGTTATGTTATAGAGACCGACTGGTTTCAATAAGAAAGAGGAATAACTGGGTTTGCTAAAATATCAACATGGAATATCAGCATTTTGCCGGTGTCAAAGAGGACTTTTTTAAGAAAGGGAAATACTATTTTCTTTACCTTCAATATTTATTCATTTTAATCACATGTTGGACACAACATAACAGAAAATACTGTAAATGACTTAAAAATTATGAAATGCTATCGGCAACTTCAACAGCACAGGCTATTGGAGCACCACTTAGACACCAGGAGACGGCTCTGGCCTCCTGCTGTATTGACACCATACCAATACCACACACTCAGTGGTTCGATCAACGGATTTTATAATTATCGATAACCTTCCCGTTTCAAGTGTAGAATTTGCTGGTCAATGGATACTGTGACTGATGCCAGTTTGTAATTAAATTTCACTCTCCAGAATAAACTTTTTTATTGGCATTTTTAGTGCCCATTAATTTTTTCTTTAGAAATAATTTAATGCGTTTAATGCTTTCTTCACTTTAGTCGGTCACACTTACCATCTTCAAAAAATAAACGGAAAAAAATTGGAACATTTATAAAAACAGACAATATCTGCATGCTTTTCACATTAAAAATTTAGTTATACCCCCTTTACACTGGACGGCGTCCTTTCTGCCTCCTTTCTGCGACCATGAAATTGGCATCGCCGTGGTCGTAAAAAGGAGGCACGAGCATTGACTTTGTAGCAGAATGAATGCTCAATGATCGGCCAGTTGTTGGCACGTAAAGTATTATTATTTTTTCACTCTCAAACGGGGCCGTACTGCTGGACGCAGAAAGGACGCCGTCCAGTGTAAAGGGGGCTTTAGTCTATTAAATCAATATACCAAAAACCATTTTTATTTTAATACTGTTTTACTCAGATTGTTCCTTCTCATCAAAGATACTAATATGTAGTGTGGTGAAAGTAGCTAAAACTTGTTTGTGCCTTAAGTTGTAGAGAGGAACTGTCCATGACTAATATGGGATGTATTTCAATTTCCTTTCAAGGACGTTTGTTGGTTGAACTGCCAACGTCGCACCGTACATAAATGAGCCCACATATGTGTGCACGCTGTCATCATACTCCCCTCCCCAGCCAACTACGGTCACATACAGAGTGGTCAAATCCCCAGTGGTAGTGGACACTGAGACACTGTTCAGGGGCAGCTGGTATGGATTGCTGGCAATAACATCCTGATGGTCATCACACGGGATCATTTTGCACACGTACTGGGCGAAGGAGTCGTCGCTGCCCATCCCAAACACCGTACTGTCTATATGGTATTTATTGGTGGTCTGGGTATTGGGGCAGAAGGTGACTTCGAGGGTGAGAGACTGGCCGTAGATCACTTTGAAAGGGACCGCCAGGTGAACCACTTGGTCAAGGTACACGGGTCCTGCTGCCAGGTGCTCCTTAAGGTTGACAGTCTTCGGAGTGTAAGTGAACACCTGAAAGAATGTAAAAGAATGAATGCTTTCACACGAAAGTATGGTGTAGCACATTACCGCTACATTGAAAAGGGTGAATCTCATCAACAAATTTCAATTATGTCGCATCTCTCCAGACAAGTTAAGCATTCAGTTTGCTGGACAATTCTAAACACAACTCAGACCTGACGTTCTTTTGGAAATGTGCAGGAAGACACGGTGTTCATTTAGAACTAAGCCATTGAATAACAAATTGAATAGATCACCGAATCCAAGACCCCATTCCCATAAATTTTAGATTGATCTATCCCTGGGGGAATCTCACTAGATTACTGTCAGCTTAGCCGGCTTAAGCGTCTGTCCCGCCTATTAAAAGCTGTAAGGAGGTAATTAACTATGGCGCGCGCTCGGCTGACTGCAATTTAGCGTGAACCCCCATGGAGTTAGGTCGATCTAAATCTAAATCTCTGGATCGATCTTAATCTCTGGGAATGCACCCCAAGTGCAGGGACGGGCCGAGTAATGATTCGTGAGCAGAAAATTTTCCCTTTTAGCAAAGAAAATTCATTTTTCCGGGTAAAAACCGTTTAGAGTACCTTTAATAAAGGGAAATCTTAGCAATGTATTCAAACCATAATGTCATCATAAACAATCAAGAATGGGGGGGGGGGGATAACCAACCTTAGCAGACTCTTCGGGCGTGGCAAAGTCGACAATAGCGGAGAATGAAACATCCCCGACATTTGACGCAATAGTGTTCAGATAGAGGTCGCTTGAGGCGTTCCAGCCTTTGACAGTGCAGTTAGGAGAAGGGTTGGGTTGGTCAGCCGGCCAGTTCTGGCATAATACCGTCGCTTCCAGCTAGAAGAAACGTTGGGAATTACGCGTTTAATAATTTTTTTTGCATTGGACAAATTGAAAGAAATATATTGCAAAAACGTTAAAAATAACAGTAATAAAATTAGGAAAAACATCAGTAATGCTGTTCAGTTACGTATATGCAATTGCAATCTAAACATTTCTACCAATACAAATTACAAAAAGTCAGCTAAATATATTTTAATTTGAAATGTCTGATAAAAATATTTGACTTTGAAGAGAAAATGAAAATTTGGGGGAAAAAACCCACAGAGCCTGACACTGGAGCAGCCGTCACAGTAAAGTTGACCACACCGAGGGCCACAGTCCACCACGGGTTTCTCTCCAACACTATGCTGACCACGACATCTTTCCCGGCAAATGAATTACACAGACTAGCGATGTAGGACCCCTTCCCGCCCGGCACAGGTGCCTGGAGCTCGCGGGTAACATACCGGGTCCCGGCCTCAATAGGGGTGACCCGCCCTGTGTAGCGGGGTGCCGAGAAAACTATAACGAATATAAGGCTTTTTTTTACTTGTTTCTTAAACATTTTTATTTCTCCAGAGTTCGGAGTTGAGGAGTTCATTTCCTTTCAAAATAATGTCTTTTTGTCACTTTTATAAAAGTAAAACGAGACTAAAAGCTTTTGATTTCAACACACTTTAACATCATTTTGAAATATAAAAGCAATGACTCTTATAACCTGGACTTTTTTGTCTGAAATACACGATGATAAATAATGATTTTGTCAGTTTAACAAAAAAATTCATAACGATAGAACTTAATGGGCGTTATAAGAAAGATCACATGGACTTCACCAGAAATCCCAAGAGGCTGTTGTCTATAGAGCTCTTAAATGGGCATCCTTTCAGGACACAAATTTTATCAAAGTTTCACTAATATTCTGAACATCCGTTTAAACTTGCTGCTGAACACACCAGTAACACCTAGCTGTAAAAGTATCAATGACTTGCGGAAGTGACTCTTCCTCAAATGTTTTTTACCAATACCATTGATCCCGTCTACTTCGAATACAACACATTACATATCCCAGTTGTCTGTGTATTGAGTTTTAACTCAATTAAAATCTCAGCCTTACCTCCTGCTACAAGACAAGCCAAGAGAAGGAGGCAGATTTGGAAATGTCTTGCCATAATAAAGATACGCTTTTCTGCGCCAAGTTATATCAATCTTATTCTAAGCACGTGGCGATGAATGGACGTCTGAATGCCTTATACCTGTTACACAGCTTGTGGACTGTGATATGACTATCAGCGTCTGACACTAAAAGCAAACATTTATTGATAACAAAGTGTAACAACAATTATATGACCCATATCAAGAATGCACGTGTATAAAGTTTAAACTCTAGAACTTGCATTGTAAAATTTATCGACAAGCTACATTGCCGTCTCGTCCTGAGACTTTTCACTGGGTAATAACCAGGACGGGTCACAGCGGTTTTTTTTTTTTTTTTTGTCGTATGTCTAGGAATTTTACCACGTAAATTACACGTGTTTATTCTTGATTGTAATGCAACTGGGTGACTAGGTACGTTTACTCACCAGTAATGTACATGTACCTTACATGACCACGCTTGGTGGATGTAGAAGAGGGACACTTGTCATTTTAATGATGAGGCTGACCCAGCAGAGTGGCCAAGATTGCTCCCAGTACCCTCTACCAGTGTCACAGATTGATTTTTCCACTCTCTATTCACTGATGTGTCTCTGGCTAATTCATGACATATATCTGCTGCGTGTGTGGCGCTACGGAAATTTCATGGAAATTTTATTTTATTAATCTGTAACCCTGGTAGAGGGTACACCCACTGCAGCTGTGGTTTGCTTCGTCACTTCCCAACCTCTGGGTGCGAGACTGCCGTGAAGGATTGTGCCGTTAACATGGGGCACGATACCTTGGCTGTGTTAGATGAGATTACTTGGATAAGAAGTGTGTTCGTCCAAACACATCTAAACCAATCGGAGCAAATCTGAGTAGGATGTGCCAACAAAACTGACGTAAATGGTACTTATTACCATTGAGCGATGATGTGCTTTTAAATCAAAACGAAAAAATAAGCTGATGAAATTTGACATGTCAGAAGGAAAATATTCTGAAAATATTCTTGAAACCGCAAGATTTAATTTGATTTTAAGAAAGTTTCCGTTAAAAGCGAACCACAATTATGTCGAAATACCTAGCTGTCACATCAAGCTCTAATGTCACATTCATAAAGTTTCACCTGTACAAAGATGGTAATCATAATATATGCATCCGGGAAAGTGTGAAATGTTTAACACAACGTGATAAGGCAACTTATGAATACCACATTAATATGGTTGAAGGTAAAATTTCAGTTCTCTAGGCTCCTATTGCCTTTGGCAAACATTGTTTTATCCTTGAGCAAAAAACATGGTTCGGTGCTTTATTAGAAGGGCATGTTCCCTACACAAAAATGTTAATTTATATGACGAAGTGAGTTACATGGCTGCACTGAAGGATTTTTCCAATTATCTATTTGCCGACTTGACCCTCTACCTCGAGTGAACTGCCTCTCTGGAGAAAAGGTCACAAAAACCCTGCCCCTGTTTGACATTGTGTTCAACACATGAGGCGTGGATGACTTCTGGGCTGAAAATACTCCCTAAATAAATCACCACATATCTGACTTATAATCGCCCTGACTTAAAGAAATATCGACCAACGGCATTATATATTTATCCCATCGTCTTTATAAATATACTGAAAAGCCGCTAAGATAACTCAAAGTCCACCTTGAAAGCTCTTTGGATATTTTGTCTGAAAAAAAAAAATAACAACTAAAATATATTGTAAAGAACTTGAGTATGCTCAATATGGCTGTTATATATGTTTATCGGAAATAAAGAGTGTAATTCAGGCTTCAGGCAACGATAAAAGCAAAGCAAGCGATTTTTGTGGTCAATATGTGTTTTATCTTCATGTATGCCCGAGGCAATCTGACTAAAGGCAGAGCGTTCGTATTAAAAATGTAATTGTTTTAAAATACAACTAACACCACTTACACATTCGCTAAAATTCACATGCACTTTATTTTGCGAAGCTGAAAATTAGCATAAAGTTTGTACAAAGACAAAATATCGTTTGGGTTACACAGAAGAACAATGGGTATGCTGTTCCGGCGTGGGTGAGGGTCGGAGTGATGCACGCTCAACACGTGTTGCTTAGAAGAACGCCTTGGTCCCACGAAGAGTTTTATTCAAATGATTCGTCCAAGACTCCAAAATTTTCTGCGTGCGAGTGTATGAGCTGACAAAAACGGAGACATATTTTACAGCGGAAGATAAAAATCTGATAAAGACAACATGGGGATTCTTTGAAGAAAGTTTTTGTCTCACGGAGCGTTCCGTTAACATGATTCGTCCAAAACTCCTATATTTTCTGTGTATGAGTATATGAACTGACAAAATTGGGACATATTTTATAGCCGAAGATAAAAATCTGATAAAGACATTCCGGGAATTCTTCAAAGGACGCTTTGATGGCGCGGAGGGTTTTGTTTAGCCTATATGATTCGTCAAAAACTCCTACATTTTCTGCGTGCAAGTAAATGAACTGACAAAAAATGGAGAAAAGTTTTATAACCTAATTTATCTCTTTATTTTCAGTGCATTTTGATAAAAAATAACAGGAGTAGTAAAGTCTTGCCGACCTGCTCAGCAGTTGTAATGACGACAAAGTACTTCGAAACTTGTTTGGGGCATTTTATGTTTGAAGCAATATATAAATAAATGAATGAATGAATGAATGAATGAATACAAAACCGAGTTCAAAACAACGAGTCAGGGAAAGCTATAAGGTCTGTTTGTTTGTCTTTCGTTAATCTCAAATTAATTTCTATGCATTTTCATTTTGTTGTGGCTGAGTCCTTTAGATAAATGAAATTGCAGAATTATCGTTAAATTAATTATGAGATGTGCACTGTGTTCAAGATGCATCCATCTTATTACACATGTTACTAAATTAGAAAGGCGCTCATGCACCATTAAGTTAATACTGGCGGAATGTAATGGTGAGACCACATTCAGCCAAAACAGGGTGGGCGCTTCCCTTTCTAAATTACTTTTTCGACTTTTCCGTCTATGTATCCAATGTGACTTCGTTCTTAATAGCAACCTGAGCGCGTATGAAAAAAACATCTTTTTTATTTGCTTCCTGAATGAATACACCACTTGTTATATACCAGTACGTGATCGTGTGAAGAGTGACACCGTACACGTTATGCTGGTAGCCGGGTTCACCGCATATGTTAAATATACGCGTGAGAAACACCTTGAACTAAATCTCACAGCGATTTGGAGAGGTTCCCATATTTGTTGACTTTGTTTAGAAACTTTAGAATCATTGTGACAAGACAGCCTACACTCTGAAGACTAAAATAGGGTTTTTGTTTGCGGATTGTCAAGGCAGAATTTGAAAAATGCTAATGAACTGAGATAGCTTTGGATGTACATCATACCCGAAATAGACTTTTTCAGTCGAATGACAGCGTCACATTTGTCTCGCACCAATAAGAATAAATAAGTATTACAAAAGTGGGGAACTTAGAGAATAGACGACAAACATAATGAATGATAAAACGAAACTTGAAAATAGACCTGTAAATCGAAATCACTCACAGTTGACACAGTAAAAAATCATCAAGGTAACCACCAAAGAATATAAAGTTAGCAAAATCTAGTGGTTATATGATTATAGGTCCGTAATATAAGTGTTTTGTAATGAAGCTTATTCTATCCTCTACAGTAATCTGAATAGATATCAAACCCAAAGCCGCCACACCCTAAAAACCTCGATCCTATCGCTGTGCCAGAGCAGGGTCACACTCTGTCCACGTGTGGATTGGTCCCACACCCCGAGAGGCCGATCGATCCTATATGATCAGCCAATCAATGGGATATTACCCCCCGATAAACTTCCTTAATACAGCGCACGTCCCTAGTCCGGCGCACGCCCGGCCCGAACATTTCCACATTCTTATCGTCAGCTCAGAATTTGGTTGGATATAATGTAAATACGGTGGGGGACTCATCGTTTTTGTGTGTTCGGTAAACAGAAGGGCGGGTCAAAGAGGGCCCGTGATCAGCTCCCCGATCTGGGTGTGGTTAAGTACGTCGACTTCATTAACCTGCGTGCTACAGGTGTTTTCTTCGAATGTTTTTAGTTTTACTTCTCGTTTACCGATGATAATTAATTTATGCACCTTTTCATGACCTGCAGGCGCGCATCACTGTCCAAGAAGGAAAGACACACCTGAGCATACCTTCCACCCCCGTTTAGCATAATAAACTCATCCAGGTGTGTTCATTGCTTATTCAACACACAAATGACTCTACCTTGTGCAGTGAGTGAAAGTCGTTTGAAGTGTGTCATCTTAACGCTAAAGTGCACAGCCATATGAGATTGAATCTGTGAAAAAAGTATCCTTCTTGAGGTTGAAATAAGACGAAGAGACAGTGAGAGGTTAACCAAAAGTGAATGAATCACGAGCGGGGTGTATGGAGTAGACCCACTGAGGCGTGGACACGTCCGACCACTTGAGGGGTTATTGTAGCAAATATGCAACATGGCGACCACAGAAGGCAGCAGTAATGGACAACATTCTCTCTCTCCTTCTGAACAGAGAGGAAAGTCGCGTCTGGCGTCCTTGTTTGAGTCGCCGTCAAATTTACAGAAATGTCACAGGTGTGAAGCGACCGTATACCAAGCCGAGAAAATCGGCCCAGTGAAAGGAGTGGTGTTTCACAAACAATGCTTTCGCTGTAATCAGTGTGGCCAGCATCTTACACTGAAGAACTACACCACCAACCAAGTGGATGTCAGCGACAAGAATGTCTACTGTCAGGTCCACGCCCCGAAAACCGTGGCCAAGGGGTTGGGAAATGAAGCCATTGGGATCAGAGGCGCTCTGGCCCAACAGAAAATGCAAAGTGATTTGGGCAAAAAGGGGAACATCGGACAGGCCCCCCTGATCGATGCCCAGTCTTTGGCAATCAAGGGGGCTCTACACGCTCCAAAGGCTGGAGGAAGAGTGAACGAACAGATTCACCAAGGCGCTACGGCGGGACATATAGATGCCAATGCGCTACATATCCGAGGGGCGCTTAATACCCAGGCCCAGTACCAAAAGGGAGGCAAGATGCCACACGGGGCACATCAGTACCCAGCCTACGTGGTAACGTTGCTCCTTTATTTGTCTGTATTATCTTATCAGATCTACTAATTGCTGTCCAGTATCGCCCTCTCCCCATTTTCTTATATCTGAAATCACGACAGGGTCGGTATTTTATCTTAATAAGTGTGAAATGCTTTGATAGAAAGATCTTTTGGCGTAAAAGTTGTTGACTAAATAATCCTTTGTCAAATATCTTTGACACAGAATCTAAATTAAAAAAAAATCATAATGTTTTTAGGAATTAAAAATTCAAGAGAATAAATATGGGTCATTAGGTTAAAATGGGGGCCCGACTGAATGGAAAGAAGCGCGCTGAGTTTGAAGTTGAAGAAACCTCGTTCTGGTTAAGACTGAATAACAATGGTAATGTTTATCTTTTGTATTGGTCTTGTTTATTGTGCGCATAACTCTATCGATTTGGTGAAAGGTGCATAACGGCATCCCCTTTAGGTGAACTAATACCGGTAGCACTTCGCAATGGGACCGACCATTCTCCCTTGGTTCTTTAGAAGTATGATCACTCCAAATTATATGCCAGCCTACATTCCAATAATGACAGCCATGCTGCTGTAGGGTTTCTCACACAAAAAGTTGACACCTTGTGGTTGTGTGTTAAAAACGATAACGCACTAATCTGGTGATATGCTCCAGCACAGTAGCAGACTTGATTCCCACATTGTTCCACAAGTGTTGTGCCCAGCCTTCCATTTCCACCTTGATGACAAGATATGTAGAACACAGGGCGGTTATCTGGAGGTAGCATCTACAGGGGATGGGTAACATGCGTCTCCTATTTATCACGTGTTTGTTATAGCTCTTCCCAACCACGCTATCCATCACAGCTCTAATGTGCCCTACCAGTACAGGAAAACAGCCCTCAAATATGCATATTATTAGCACGGCTTATGGCTATGCAGCACAGCCCTTTAGATGTCATTTCTTTTACACGAGCGATGCGCCTTCTGGACATGGGTAATAACCTGAAATGCATGCTGTGTTACCCATCAGCCACAGATATATATAATATACTCTTGGCTATGACAGATTTTTATCTCACTTGTGATGGGGCTTCATTTCGTTTTTCTAAATCTCGAATGGACAACCTGTTCAAAATTTCTTTTGGGATTTGTCGTTTCAGTGGTTCTCGTCTGTAATAAATACCCCATTGCTAAATCTGGGAAAGAAAACTGACCCGTATTTTGGTATGAAATAAAAGCAAAGTCCAGATATAGTAATAACCATTAATCATTCAAGTAACGATCATTAAAAGTCACCAGGCGCTCTAGCTATCTCTTGCTTCAGATTTCATGCTATGCGTCATGCTGCACAACCTTTTTTTATACATAACTAGACCATCATGTGTGCTTTATTAGTCGCATTTTAGAAGCCGTTATTACTTCTGGAAAGGTTGATGACTGTTCATTTGTTTGGAATTATAAAAAAACCTAACCAATCCCTCCAGTTGTAACTGAAAAAAAATACTGCTTTGTAATCTCCAAATGTCGTGCATAATTCATAAAGTAATCAAGGCCTACTATGCATATTGAAAAGGATCAAATCTAAATGTTTTCATGCCCGCATCTTCCTTGTGCAATATTGGGCCACAGTATAAATGATGTGGTCTACACTTATAAATCAATACGATAGGGCCTGTACAAAATAGTATTATTGATTGGGTTTTGGTTAATTCACGATCAAATATAACATGGTGAAATTCTTGCGTAGGTGTGGTATGGGATATTTAAACTTTTCAATTAAACTCTACATCAAACGAGGACGTGAGGAGGGCACGTGAGATGTGAGATTTGAAAACTAAATGTTTTCTTAAGACGAATATCACGTATGCGATACGATTTAGAAATAGAGAGGTAAAGGTTTTTCATAATCAATATTACGCCACGCCTCGTGAGTGCTTTGTCTTGGCAATGTCACTGTGTTGAATGTGGGAGCTGACCTATTATTGTACATGGCATGCCTACATTTTTCCATGATGAATCAGCTGTTGCTGTGCATTTGTTAGCGCTCATAATTCCTCTGTGTGTGTGTGTGTGTGTGTGCGTGTGTGTGTGTGTGCGTGCGTGTGTGTCGGTGTGTTCGTGTATGTTACAATCCAACGCACGACGAGACAAACTCATTTGAGAGCCTTTTTTAATATGGTGTAAGCACCAACAGTGTATTTCGTGTCAATGACAGGAAGCATATCTAACATCATAATTTCAAAATGTCATTTTTGTTTTAGTTAGGCCAGACGACCAGCGACTTAATCGCTGATTACCTTGACCTTGTTTCCCCTTTTAATTATTGTTTGTAGCTTGGGAAACATACTCTTGCTCGTTATTTCGTTAATTGCATATAAAGTAACAGTCGACAGATGTTATATGAAATGAGGTATGTTAGAGAAGTAGGCCACGACATTCAATGGGCCAGAGACCATGGTTATTTAATTACAGATCTAATGGACAGATATACTCAATCTTAAGTTGGCGTTGTTTTAGATCCTGGTACCAAATAAGGTATTTAAATGGGGAAAGACTGAGAACGTTTTACAAACAGTCTTCCGATGGATAAATTGGCCATTGTAATAAAGCTTTTACCCGTTTTGGGCCCAGCTATTTCACGAGTTCAACCACATCCTTTGTAATTCTGTATTCCATAAAGGGTATTGGTGCCGGTAGGACTTTCTATGTTTAGAGATGGCAAACGGTAACAGTATTCCCTTGGGCGACCAAAATTACAAGTAGCTGCCAATTCTCATGAGACAAATGCAGACAAATTGACCAACTATTAAACTTGTCACGAGAAGCAGGTACTCGGTGGCTGGCAGTGGACACTCACCTTTTGACCCCTCCTCTTTGGGCCTCTCCTCTCTCTTTTCTCCTCTTGAGAACCGACTTATAACTAACTTATTTAAATTTCAAAGTACTTCAATTGACATTCCTTACAGGTGCTTACATCGATATACCTTTAATTATTACATGATTTCAAATAGACTAGACGGTTGTTAATTCATTACATGTAATGAAAAAGGCTTAAAAAGCAGTCTGCGACCAACTGCCAGCATCCGATTGCCTAAATCTCCAACTATTGTCGAACCCTCAAGCTCCCATATCACGTATTTGGTGTTTGAGTTACGGTGGGCTCTATCATAATTAATGCATGCATGACAGCACTGTGGAAAACTTAATGTGTCACCAAGGGTCACTATGACGGTGCATCATCTGCTTTTAGAAAATACCAACTGAGGTGATGTGGCTGACATCCAAATTGGCACATTGCACAGTAGTAAAGTTGCCAAAACGGGGTATGTAATGTGTATGTTAAACAGATCGTGCTTCCCTCGCAATACGTACGTATTGGTAAATCGTCTATACTTGGAACCAGATGGAAATTCCTCTTGTCTCCTTAAAATAATACAGATGGTATAACTAGCCTCAAAGAATGTTTCGTAACTTATTCAGGTTTTTGAAATGCATTGGCATCCAAATTTGGAACTATTTCAAAAACCAGAACTGTGTTTGTCATCCAGGGTGTCCCGCCACTTTCTCTCTTTAAGTCTGAGGACAGGTATTGTTCGAATCGCCCTTATTCACTCTTTGATTGAAAAGAAAGGGGGTAAATAATAAAGTGTCCCGAGATGACCTAAAAAGAGAAAAAGTATGGAAATTCTAGCTTCTTTGAAAACAACACTGAATACGTCATTGAAAACACATCGATCTGCTTTGTATTAAACTTATCAAATGTGATTTCGCTATAAAAAGCTAAGACCTACTGTGTATCTTGATATTTGACCGAATGCCGGTTTTAAGATGGGGAGATCAAGCTTTTCAACGGATCCTGTCGTGTGCCATTTAGATTTGGTAGGTCTCTGAGGCAACAGTTTTATGGTTGTGGTGTCTTTGTTATTGCTACAGGTATGTGAGGAGCAAACGACATATGGATGTCATGTTTAACAAAGAACGCGTCGTTTCCAAGTGATATCACGTCATTGCCAAACAGTAAAATGTGCTTTACAACTAAAATTACTGTTAAATAATTTAAAAGTGATTTTTCTCTGGTAATTTTCGTATCCTGTCTTTATGGGTAACAAAACAACTCCATTTTAGTGCAGCACTGCACAAAAGAAAAATGTCATTTAGCTGCCTGCGTGACGGAAAGAAATGAAGCCTCTATATGTATTGTAATAAACTGAGGCTGATTCATTCTTCCAACAGATGGGTTAACAATGAATATAGTTAAGTTTGAACAGATGAGCTTTGAAACAATTTTTGCAAGTTATAATTTTATAACAAACTAGTCTTACACCTGGTTCCAAACATCGCGTGTGAATAATACCCCGAAACCAATGCTGCAGTTGGAATTGCCAAAATTAAATGGACGCCTTTTACATAGACGGTGACTGCATTTGCACTCTGTCCACATAAGTGATTTTCATCATAACCAGTCCAGTATGCAATATAAGATCGTCAATTATACTCTTTCACTATCTATATAATGGTGCCAATACACCTCCGCACTTCAACAAGACATTCGTTTCACCTTTCAATCACTTTGACGTCGGGTCAGCGCCTTACTTATGTTAACTTAAATGGGGATGTGCGGCGAGACGTGTTGTTTTGGAAGGCGCTTCTTTGTGTAGCAGATGTCGGTGAGGTTGATTCGAACATTATTCTACGTGCTGGGAAAATGATGGGTTAGGTGTTCTAATGCCCTAGGTGACCTGATTCATCATTTTACAGGAGACATAATGAACACTTGCAAGCGAAACAGCTCTGAGCCGTAGGATGGAATGCACCCCTGTCTCCTGGCCGATTGTATCCCGCAATTATGATGAGATTAATAAAAAGCCAGAAAGAAATTAATCTACTTAAAACTTCTTATCTCTAATATGGCAAAATTAAACTGAGGTGCTGAGTTATTTAAGAGGTGATGGGCGCCAATAGTCTAGAAAATGCCCTCTATCAGTGCTCTAATTACCAATGGGTATAGGTTTAAATAACTGGTCGTGGAGAAAACCACTAGCTGAGGTGCTCCTCAAATGAGCATCTCGGCGTTGACAATTTCGTTTTGCATTTATAATATGGTTGTTATTACTTTCATAGTCGGTCGGTCAAGGCTCTGTCAACGAAAAAGCTTGTAAACGGATTACTTTGCATTTTCAACTTAAGTTCCATTTTTCAATATATTAGACAAGGTAATCTAACCAGAAACAGAATCTTGGTGCAAAAAAACACATATGACAAAATTTCCTGGCGCACCTTATGAAATTTAAGCATCAACCGATCATCACTTTATTTCCAAACCCACGTTTTTTTTTCGCATGACTTCAGCCGCGTGAACGACTACAAGCATTCCTCACAATACCACTTCGAGAAAAAATCCAATCCTTTCTTTGGGATAGTAAAGTGATCACTCAAACGGTGTTCAAGGTGTCTTTAATGCCGGTAGCTAAAGGGAAATGGGAGCATTACATATTAGGTTATCTTATATACCCTTTTTCTTTTATTCTTAGAATCTTTTTTATGCATTTATATTATAAACTTTGTGCTAAAAATTAAAAAGTAGCATTTAGGTAGATATTGCTCTGTGTTTGCATATGTGTTTCATATTTGCCTGATAGTAGTGACCCTCTATAGATAAACAGATTGGCATTGGCACATGTGACTTAACTAATCCACACCGTTATTTTTGATTCTTGTGTAATATTAGTCTTGTCAGCTCATATACTTATGTATATCTACCTTAAATAGCAGAAAAAGGGTTTGTGGGTTATTTGTCAACTTCCGGCATCAGGATAGTTTAAAAGGTAGTTTACAGTGTTCGCCAAGTGACGCAGTGACTTGGTTGACTCATTTCTGTATAAAGCCGCTTCACACGTATTCATTTTGCAATATGAATGTTCTGTTTCTGTGAGAGCCAACGGACTCGGTACCTTACCAAAACAACATACTTAAGTGACTTTACAATTTAAGTACTGCATATCAGCAAGATAAGTACGACAGTATTTCGGCAACGTTCAGAAGACACAAAATTGTTTCATAATAAGATCTACTGACTTGCATCAAATGCTTAGACTTGAACCTTTAACCTGCGTTTTTGAACAAGTCATGAAGATTTTGGGCCATTTTATAATAGTGCGCTTGCCTGTTCGGAGGCCTACTCATCTGCAATTTGCATGTGGCAGCCATTCAATGTATAGGGTTGGTCATATAAAATGCAATGTGAATAGGCATGATATGAGTGGTGCATGTTGTAAAATACTGTAGGCATGCCGTCTGGCGCTCATGGCATATTGGTGGATGGATAGTATTAGAGTGCACACATGTAATTAGGTTAATTAAATCTGATCATATCTCCTACGACAGCATAGATACTTTTTGTTGTGGAACGTACCCCTATTGAACGTACTTTTTTCACAGAAACAAGACAAAGAAGCAACAGTCTGTGATCATAGGCTTTAGCCTAGGAATGTTGATACAAAGTATTGGGTGTTTGGCACCGTAGTTTACAACAAACTTTAAACAAAGATTTTACAATTTAGACAAACATCGGATTTATTTTCAATTTTATTTTGCTTCTAGCAGGCAATGGGTAAGAAAGCTGTCTGAACAGCCACGTTTTTTAAAAAAGTACATTCGATCGATTGAGCGCACATATGAAAGGTCGTTTAGTGTATCTTTAATGCAACTGTCACAAAAACGGGAAGTTATAGATCTAGAGACTAGGCACAGTTTTAACCAATTTCTCGTTTTAAATAATTCAAGCGACATATGGAGGCCTCCTTTGAAACCCACCGAAAGCAAGGTGTGTGAATATCACAGAAAAGCTCTGATATCACTTCTCCATCTCTGTCGTATGCAGTGAAGTCGCCTTTACTTTCCACCTCTGTAGGGGGCTCTCGTGACTACCTGATGTCTTCTGTCGTGCAAGATGTATGGCTCCTTTCATGTCCTGGCCTGCTTGATTTACTTTCACTCGTCATCACGTTAAAGTTTGGGTATTTATCACAAGGAAGTGTCATTTAAGTTATACGAGAGGGGTTTTATTCCACATCTGAAAGATCTATCTAATGATTTGCCTTGAATTCGTGCCTTACGATCATATTTTGCTTTTCCTCCCCAATTACCCCACTCTCACATTTTCGAGTCTGACAGTCTTGGAGCTGGTAGCCCTAGTAACGGAGCGTTTTTGTAATATTCAAAAGTTGCAAACACAACCATTAAGTTCTGTAACTTGTAATGCCTCTAACTACATTATGCTGCAAGAGAAACGTCGGCTCTGATGCCTATTATAATTACATGTCCCATCTTTTTCTACGAATCATTAATGTCACCGTGGCGTTTTAAAGTATAGTAAAAACGTCTTTGCGGTCAACGACACAACATTGTCACTCGTATTCGCTTCTACCTCTTCCTTTTTTGTATGAAGGACAGAAACTGCACTATTTTTGTTCAAACTTGTTTTAATACGCACAATAAACATTAAAAAAACGCATGCAATAACCTGAAGAAATAATGTGTTTCGATTTTGAAAGGTCTGTAGTCGTTATTGTGCTTATTACGTTGGGGGGAGGGAGGCATATAGTTTTCGGTATTGCATCAGTAGTTTTCTCGTTCCCACTAGTATTTACCTATACGACACATGTCACACGGACATTAAAATCCATCCATATGGTGGATGAGGTCTAATATGGCTAGCGTTATACAGGGAATCGGAAAAATGATATTAGAAATAATAATGTTTTAGTGGAAATAAAGGTGTACCCTTGTTAAATTTGTTTGATTGTATCAAATAATATATATATCAGATTATCATATCCTTGTTTCACGTATGACTTTTTACGTAGCCAACGTAAAGAATACTCGCTGGTAAACCCCCAAGAGACCTTCATTGAAATTAATCATAATGCAGAAGTATGGCTTTCGGACATTTTCTCGACAGTGACAAAACGAGGTCAATAAAATGTGCTGAGATTAATTTGTATCACAACTAACTAATCAGTCTTTGCGCTGTAATCAAGATCATGGTTACATTCCGTTACTGAACTGAAAAATCTCACCCTGTAAGATTGCAAATTTGCCGAAAATTGTTGTTTGTAAATGCAACTTAATTTGCCAATTTTTGAATTCAAAGAACGTCATTTTGCCATATTTCATCGTTCTTAATATTTCTTATAGATTGAGAAGAAAGGCAAGATTATTGAAGCCCAAAAAGTACTTGAAGAGCGTCAGCGTCTGGAGGAAGATGCCTTGTACAAAACGTTCCGCGCAGAGAGAGAGGACGAAAAGAGAAAGTTATCACAGGAGCTTGACCAAGAGTGGGAAATTAAACTCAAAGATCTCACAGAGAAGTTTGAGAAAGAGTTTGGTAAAAAGGCTCCGAAGAAAGGGAAAGAGGGCGATTTCAAGGTAAGAGCGTAGGAGTGTCGTGTTTCTGGTAAAAATATCTTATTTGTGCTGCACACCACTTTTTCTTGAACCATTTTTATTTATAGCAGACATTCTTAAGATTATTTTTTCTTGTATATGCATTTCTCCTTACGTTTGTCTAATATTTTGTTTTTTATCCTTACAATATGTGCACGCTTTTCTTTTACTTCAACACCCTTTCCTACAGTGTTTAAGCTTGCTTTCACTTCACTTTGCTTCGCTTGCTTTCATAAATATAAATGGTGTTTAGGAAAACAAGCCCGGGGTATTCTCGGAGCATCTTGAAAGGACCATGTCTCCGGATGAGCTCGCTCGAATAAGCGTGAGTCCTGGTTGCTTAGCAACCTTTTTATGTACGCTATCTTCCTTAAATCTCTCTATCATTTTCAGAATAAATTTGACCCCTGTGTTACGTGAAATCTTGTACATTTCTGTTACCTGAACTATTCTGTTACTCTGTTTCTGTTTTTTTATCTTGCTTTTACCTTGCTTTGCTTGCTTTCAATATGTGAATGGTGTGTATATGTAGGTCAACAAATCAGCCGACAAATCTGTGGCTTTCACTGATGATCTTGAGAAGACTTTGTCTCCAGATGAGCTTGCACGTGTCAGCGTAAGTCCTGGTTGCTTAGCAACCCCTGGTTAAAGTCACTTACATTATGGGTCTTAGAATTGGATTCTACAAGCTCAGAGTTGGTGAAGGGTGAAGTGGCGGTGTAGACTTGAGTATTCCTGTGTATTATACAGGAAATGCATGAGCGGGCACCTGCATGCCTCGGAGTGGCGGTGACGGCAGGGAATGTAGATATTTTATATGTATTCCAATGTTATTTTTATTACATTATATGCATTCTAGTGTTATTTTGTTATCTTGATATTTGTCTGCCAAAGCGGGCGAAGAATTGTTCCGAACCCTACCAGAGTGTACGACTTGAAACTAGAAGTTTATATAGCATGCAGTTGGTAATGGGGAATAAAGCTACTGTACGCTCGTACACGTCGTTTGAAATTTTTACTATAATTTTCCCTTTTTAGAAATATGGTAGCAAACTCGCAATAAGACTTTATTATATTATGACAAATAAAAAATAACTTTTGGGAAACACTGCTTAATTGTGGCAAATATTCTACAACATAACCTAAGTATTCAACAACTCGTGAAATCTAATCCAAATCAGTTAGTTTTAAGGAACGTTTGAAACCATGCCTTTTTCGACTTTGCTATCGTAATGAAGGTTTGGAAATGTACTTATCAATTTTACATAGATATTAATGAATTGATTTTCTAAATATCAAAACTGTCTCATTTGTAATCTTTTTAAGCAAATCCCAATGACATTTTTTTGTTAGTTTATTGATATTCCCTTGCATATCTGGACATTGTTAGGCTTACTATGAATACTACGAAAGCATTAGTAATATCGAGTCAAAGAAAATACGTAACATCATCACTGGTGATACTTTGAAAAATGTACTACCTTTTCTTCAGCATCTAACGATGCAGTTCGAGCAACAGAAGAAAGAGCTTGAGAACAGCATGACTGCCAAAAGAGATAACAAGAAGAAGTACATGACACTGAAACTGGTGCAGAAGGAGCAGCAGTTGGCGGGCGATTTAGTGGCAAAACACAGTCAAGAAATGTTGGAACTGATTGCCATTAAACAAAAAGAAATCAAGCAGGAACTTCAGCAAGAGATAGAAATGGCAAAGCAGGTACAATTTCAAAATTTATTGATCATAAAATGACTTTACGACTCTAAGTACATCGCTGGATGGCTGGTTACATTTTGACATTTCCAACGGCCTTGGCGGGCTAAAGTTCGAATAAATGTATATATTTTGGACCATGCATTATAAAAATCCATTCTTTAACACCCAATTTGCATGGCGAAGTTACGTACCATATTGCCAAAGGTGTCTTTGTTGTTAGCATAAATAGCCCTGCAATGATTCAATAGTCATATAAACTTAACGAATTAGCATTTTCTTTCCAAATAGAACATAAACAGCAAAACTGCTCTTAAATAACAGTTTGATTAGCATAAATGCGTTCTGAAATGTGAAAAAATCTCTGCTTTACGAGTACAATTTGTCAGCAGATAGACTCAAATCGCGTGCCTCAATATAAATCCTGTCTATGTATGACTGTTTGGTGTAAAAGACCCATGTAAGTTATATAAATACTTAAGGCTGCTCTTCTTGAAAAAGATCAAGTGTAAATAGAAATGCACTGCGAACATTGCATCGGATGTCGGACTCTATTAAAGAAACGTACTTAAGTCTAACAAAGACGGGAGGGTTGACATCTTTTACAGCCATTAGTTGTCTGAAAAAGCAGTGGATGTTTCTGACATAACGAAGAAAATTCACTCAAGTTTCTGATTGATCCCGCAATTTTTTTATTCAAAAGGAAATGATATTCAATTATCCAAAAAAAAAAAAAAAAAAAAATCAGTGCAACCGTGGTTACTTGGTTTTGAAACGTCTTTTTTTCTCGCTATTCATATTTCTACATCTCCTTTCTAGGAAAGCGTGACTTTGGAGAATGGTCAGGTCAATGGCGGGGAGGTGGCCATGGACGACCTCATCATGCAGGCCGAGGAAGCCCTTAAAGCAATGTCCACAATGGACGAGTTGCCCCCTCCCAGACCAGCAGCTTGTAAGAAACGTGAACTCTATGAGGACCCCAGCGTATTCACCGACTTGGACGAATACGTGTTTAAGGTAAATGTATCAAAATACGGTGTGTGTGTGTGTGCGTGTGTGTGTGTGTGTGTGTGTGTGAAGGTTTTATTGCATGGTAACAAAGTTTGAAAATATCTAAAGATTTTATATGTCGTTTTATATAGTGTAACTCAGATTTAGCTAATTTTATTCACATCACAACGGTCTTTTTGCAAACCGTTGTAGAAAACACTTCTTGTCGCCTTTGTGATTCAAAAATTAAACTGTGAACTGCAACATTTGTGTAAAAATGGAGTAAAATACATTTTCTAAGTACTTTCTGAATAAATACAGAAAAGAGAGTGATTTTATACTTCCGTTATAGATTGCCGATAGTGAACACTCTACATGGACTGATTTGGTCCAGCAACTGACAGCACCTTGTCTCAGCGACCTGGAGAAAGTCAGGTATGTAGAAGCTGGTATCAATTATGTATGTCTACTGGGACAAGAAGTCATGGACCACGTATGCACTTAATGTAATTGCAGAGAAAAACTGATTTCTAGCACATATCTGAAAATCCTTTTCACAAATTGAATATCTGCAAAATACCATTTAATTTTTGATGTCATTAAGAAAGGTCAAAGTAAGATCGTTTTTAACATTAAGAATGGCAAACATGAATGTTTCGTTAATTTTTGAAATTTGTCACATTTTGCAAAGCTTTTAACTCTTGGTGTCTGATTATTTTAGGGCAATATTTCGCTGGATCACGGTGAAGGACTTGAATGTGATCGAGTTTGATGAGACGGTGGTGGAGGACACCCCACTGGGTCTGCTCCGCGGAATAAAGTACGGTACAGAAACCTACCACGTGTTGTTCATGAGACTTTGCAGGTAAGACCCGACACCCAACAGTTACTCATGAGTGTCCCCAGATTCAGAGGCAACTTTTGATAATCTTGGTATTTTACCCAAGGATGACGCCTATATTTTGGTTTACTCTAGTGCACTTTTTTCCGTTAATCCCAAAACGTGAAAGTCTTAGAAGAAAGCTGCTTATTTTGACTCCAGTTTTGAATCCAGTTTTGGCCTCTATTATTACAAAAAAACTCCTTGCAGATACTTCAACTCAACTCGCGAAAAAAAAAAAGAGAAATCTTTCTGCGATATAGCAAATTATATGTTGGAGATGAGAAATGTGGGTGAAATGGATTCATTAATGCGTCAGTTGGAACAAAAAAATGATGACTATTCTTTGTTGTGCAGCCACGGAGTCATTTAATCACGGATGATGCATATGTAATTGTTGTTGTTGTTGTTTTATTGTGGTTGTTATCTAGGTGGTATTGGTTAAATAAATACTGCCCCACCCTTAATCTTTGCATGTATCTATTGTCACAAAAAATGAAATGAGTATAATTTGTTGTCAAGGAGAGACCAAACAAATTTGCAATGGCAACTTAATTTGTATATCAACTCAAGACCATGTTTTAGGGCGGTCCTCGTAGATTTGTTCCCAACAAATAGCTGTCACTTAGTTGTCATTAATAACAAAGACATGGCTTTTTATAAAGAACAGTGTATAGGTTTGTTCAGTAGCAGTTTTCATAGGTTAAACGGTTTATGATTTCCCTGGTACATGTATTCTAGCATGAAAATTTATTAATGTGTTTTATACATCACTTAATTTTTAGGGATGATGGATTTGGACTGTATGTACATTTGTTTTATTTATATGTTTTACCACACAGAGTGGAATGTCTGCACTATGAAAACCAAGTGTTCTGTCAATCTAAATAATTCATTCACCAAAGCACAAACACTGATAGATATTTCATAAAAATCAATAGCCAATCAAATAATTTTATTCAACTTATTAATTTCAGTTACGCAGGTCTGCATTGTGTTGAAATTAAAGGCAAATCCAAGAGCGTTGGCTACGAACCAGGCATGAAGTTCCGTGACGATATGTTTAACAATACTTGGAATGCAGTCCTCGTGGACAGGCAGTGGAGGCTGGTGCAGTGCAACTGGGGAGCAAGGTAAAAAAAATGCTCTGACTAATGCTCTGATTGCCCTATTAGGTGGAATTTCTACTGAGTGTTGAGAAGTGAAAATGATGCTATGTACTTTTTAATAAAAATCACATAAAGTAATTTATAACAATTTTATTTTAATTTAATTCTGTGAATATTTTATTACATGGCAATAAAGCTCGGATAGCCTACACGTAGATAGAAGGTCATAAGTTCATAACTCTAAAATATAAAATCTGGGCATATAGCAGACCACCTGATCGTTAATTTGGATCTCTCCCTTTGTATTCAACACCCACTGAATTCATTAAGCAAATTTATTTTATGTTCCCCTTCTGTGTATCCACATACGTTTTATTGCATCCTTCTGTAGAACACGGCATGGTCGTCTTTGGGAGAAGTTTTGGATTCAATGGTCATTAAAGAAATGGCTTCAGTCACGCACGGCTGTATTTAATCTGTAGTTTGGGTTGATCGACACTTGCAAATATGGCGGCTCCCATTTCTGTCCCAACTTATGCATAAAAAAAAAGACATGTAGTTTATTCTTTCTGTCGTGAGATCAAATGCAAATGATAGGACAAATATCTTCAATCGGGACAATAACTATCGTCTTAGTGTTATAATTTGTGTAGAAAATGACAGAGCATTAAATATCTAATGACAGTTAAAATGCTTGTATTTAGAACTGTATTTACTTTCATTTTCTCATATTATAAGGGCGAGGAGCAAGAGTGCGATGCATGGCCATATGTTATCTCTTGTCACTTTGCCTCTCCAAGTCTGTACCAGTTTCCCCAAACAGCTTGTTTTCCGGTCCTGTTATTTCATAAAACATAAATAAAGATTCAGATCGGTGTAGGCCCTGAACAGAATACAAATCAGATACTATTTGCGTAAAATAATTCATAAATTAGGCAAAGGAAGTCGCTTTCCTTAGGTCAAGAATGATTAGATGAAGATTATTTTGAATTCATCTCATGAACGCCACGGTGTAATTTACCCAGGTCACGTGATTGACTTACCACAGGACAACATGGTTATATGGCAGTAAACTATCGAAGGTCAATGAAATATATGTTTACTCCTTCACGTCAAGACGCTTTAATAGATTAACATTCCACTGTGTGCAGGCATGCGTGTCACCTGAATTTAGATGTAGCAAGTTAAGATGGACTTTTGACAGGCCTTATGAAAGCTGGTATTCTGAATCATAAAAAAGATGGCTACAGCATTTGGTATTTACAGATAATCTAACATTAAAGAGGAAACTGTATACAAAGTCAATCCATAAACATGTAATTCATGGATGTAATTTTCGACATAAAGTGACATAATGCAAAATAAATATTGTATCATCCAAGAATAATAAGTTTATTACTTTAATTGAGCAAATCTTCATATCATCCCTGTATTCTTTTATCAAGAATTGTGTTCCAAAACAAAGACGCCTGAGAACCTACCCTTTTCCAATTTAACAACCGTCGTAGATTATATCAACTGAAATAGTATCTGACAATTAATTATCTGAAGTATGCCATTACGTTAATCATAGGTATTATTTTTTTCAGACATCTTGTGTTAAACAAGGATAACGAAGCCGCGCCGGCTGTGGAAAAGTCTGAAAAGAGAAGAGACAAAATTCGCTACCAGTATGATGAGCATTACTTCCTGACAGACCCAGAGGAGTTCATCATGGAGTTTATGGCAGACGACCCTGATTGGCAACTCTTGCCCACACCAATCACTATCAAAGAATTTGAGGAACTTCCCTTCGTTCGGTCGGTCTTTTTCCACTTTGGGATGAACTTTTTGGATAATCCAAAATCTGTCATCTATACTAATACTCGCGGCGGTGCCGAGGTGAAAATACGGGTTTCCGCCGACATCGTGCGCGACGTCGTCTTCCATTATCAACTCAGATTCGCGCAGAAGGAAAAGAAGCACGAAACTGATTATAAAGGAGCAAAATTGGACCGCTTTGTCTTCCAGTCCATGATGAACGACCACGTGATCTACAGCGTTCACGTGCCCACTACCGGAGATTATTTCCTTGAGATTTTTGCAAACAAAATCGACGATTCTCACAAAATTGGCGAGGACCCTAACGCCCCGATGATGCCTTTTCGACTCAAATGTGCTTGCAAATTCCGCGTTGTCTGTGAAACATTGACTAACAAAATGCACCCACTTCCAAATTGCGCCGCTGGGGAATGGGGCCCTGAGAAGAGCGTCCGCCACTTTAACCTCATCCCGCTCACACACAAGTCTGGCGTTGTTACCACGTCTGACAGCATGGAGATGCAGTTCCGTATGCCGCGAAAATTGCATTTTGTGACCAAATTGCGCATGAACGGCATCGACGATCATTTTTTGGATCGCTTTGTGAAGCAGAGCATTTCTGGTGATGTTGTAACCCTGTCCGTACAATTCCCGCAGACTGGACAATTTGGACTGGATATTTACGCTCGCCCAGTGGAAGCCTCTGATAACCATACTCTTGCACACGCCTGCAAATATCTCATCAACGTGGACAAGGTTAGCAACCCTGTAGAGCTGGAGCTCACGCGCCCCGAGAATGCCTCAACTCACATGAGCAAGGAAAAGTGGGGACCCACCTCGCTGTTTGATAAATTTGGCATGAAATGTATCAATTATCGAGATCCTAAAATCAAGCTCAACTCTACCAACCAAATCGTCGTAGAATTTAGCGTCCCTGAAACTTTACAAGTGTCTTACCATTTCCTTCGCGAGCCAGATGAGGACCACAGAGACAATGTCACCATTGTGAGGGAAGACAGCAACAAAATCGCTAAATTTTTCATCAACATGATTCGTCCTGGGAACTATTTGCTGGCAGTCTATGCAAAGTTTGAAAGCGATCCCGGCAAAAAGATGGCCAATGTATATAATTACATGATCAAATATGCCCCGGACGATGGAAGTTTGGGCAAAAAGAAGTCGGGTTTATTCAGAAAATGATGCCATTGACAACGATAAACCTGTTTTTGCCTTTCAGGGCCGAAAGTGATAAGAAGGAAGGAAGCCATAAAGACGGACTGTAGTTATTAAGTCCTTTAAGTCCATTCCTACGAAGACGTTTCTCTTTCGAGGGGCGTTGTTAGATTCGGTGCTACCGGGTTCAAGTCTACCACACCTGGGTGTGGGTGTATCGACTTTAATTGGAAAAGTATTGAAAGATCGTGTTAGGCATCCATTTGATGCTGTTTGAAGCACGCCGCAACACAAATCTCGTAGTAAATATGCTAAAGGCATTCCCACGGGAAAGTGTCTTATCCTGATTAAAAGAATATGTAAATCAATTATTTAAGGTGTACATATTTACCTATATTTAGTCACAAGTTTGTTATGCTAATTAAAGGGGAAATTATATCTTACACTTCTGGAGTGGTAACTGCATATTAATTAAAAATCCAATGATTCTAGTAATTGGTATATTACGAATGGGGCTTAGCCAGAAAAGTATGTCCTTTATATGATGTAGGTGATAAGTTGAGCTAATTCTTAATACTTTCAAATTTAGTCCCAGCCATTAAGAATTCTTGGTTCCAATTTAATAGTAAAATAACTATTTGGTTAAAGAACCAGTGGCAAGGTAATTCTCTAGATGGCCTTTTCTTTACCAATACACAATAAACCCTTCCACACAAATGAAATAGATTTAAGGGAGCCAAATTGCAACAATATTAATCTATTTATTATTAATAGTTTTAAAAGACTAAATTTTAAACTTGTGGCCTTGGCCTGGGACAGCATAACCTTGACCTTGTACACCTCGGCCTTGACCTGGGTAACTGATCACTATGAATTGATTCAGACAACATGGCATGTTATATTATGTTCATATAAGGTAGTCGGAACAACGGCAACGTATTATATTCTTGTTTAACGTACCTTGTTATTTTTTAATTACGTTACATTGGAATATCAGAGTCATGAATTCATGTTACCTTTGTTACATTGAACCTTATTTATGTTTTTTATCTAAAATTCATCATAAGCAATTTTCACCAGGCTTCGGCAGAATCTAACATAGCTTCATATACGAAGACGGGGACAAAACAATAAGTGTATGGTTCTTGAGACGAAAGTCCGCACTAAGTTTATGATAATGATGACAACAGCAATAATTATAGTAATTAATAGTTTATTATGATTAATTTTCCGTTAATAGGAGTATACATGTATATTAGTTCTGTGAGTTTGGTTATGAGTTTTCAAGTAAATCCTATCCTAACCGACGGATAATAGATTACAGATGATGCTATTCTGCTTTTTACTAACCGACGGATAAAAACTAAATGTCGTTATATTTTGTTCATAATTTTTACAGGCATGGTCACCCCTAGAACTGTACAAATTGTAAGTAGCACTCATACAACATGATCAGGGACACACACTGTGGGGACTGCTGCTGATATTGTGTTACACTGTGATTCCTTATTGTATTAATCTGTTAATGTTATTCCATTCTTACATAGCTATGCAAAAACTGGAATCGGCACCATTTTTTAGACTGTTTCTCTACCCTCGTAGCCTTTGAATATTTCGAACATTTTCAACTGAAACATGTTTAACTCACCACACGCATTTCTAAAATGGTCTTGCCTCTTTCCGTGATTGAAATAAAAATAATAGCCTTTAGTTATGCAATATTTTCATTTTTAAATGAGGGTAGTAGACGTAAAAAAACGGGAAAAGTGGGCGGTCAATAGGAATAGTCCAACCATGGCGTATATAACAACAGGATATGATCCACAACGCCAAATGCACGTGTATCATTATTACACGACGAGTTCAAGCAAATCCTAACAATAGTGCTTATCATTTCTTTTTGCATAATTTCTACATTACATGACCAACTATAGCCATCACGTTGTGTTTAGAGCAGCAACGCTCATATGATGCTGTCTTGTAATGTGTGTGTACCCGACCACGGATGAGCAAGGGCGTGCGGACCAGAACGGTTCGCAGGGAGATTGTCGAGATATTGACACACCTTTCTCATTTTCTTGAGAAGATGTCGAGCGTGGACGATTTCGGTGTCATATTAAGGTCATGTGGTGTTTCTCAGTAAACCTGTACAGGATGTACCCTTCATATGTACAATGCTATATTTCTCAATAAAAAATTGGCTTTCATATTCGTGTTCTTTTCAATACATACGTTGGCTTCAATTGTTTTAAATGTATTTTTGCTTACAGTGATCATAAAACGCGAAAAAAAAACAAAAACAAAAAAAAAAAAACGCGACTGATTTTGGCGAAATTGATCAAACGATATCACAACGTCATATATGATATATAGTATAATACGGCAATGTATAGATCTTTATCCCAACTCGTTGAAAAGACTGTTCAACCCTTCTAATGGACAACCGGGGTATGGGGACTTGAGTAAACGGTCTCCAGTTTGCTATCTGGCACCTTAAAAACCCTTTTCCAAAAACTAAGGAGCGCTGGTGTTGGAATGTAGCTGTCATCTCTTTTCTTTCCTTTTGAGGACATATTTTGAAATAAAAGCAAACGTCTAGAGTAACCCAGTGTGAACTGCAAGTAAAACCTCTTTCACCAGGTGCATCCCTTGACGAATGGAATTGTGTCACCTGTGGACTAAATTGGCCTTTGCAACCCACAGATCAACAGCCGGGTCCATCGCTGTACTCGTGCTGGCACACGCTAAGGTTACGTAATAGCAAGGAACTGGGTATCTTTTCTAATTCCTTGACACCAGTAAGTGTATAATCTAGAGAGACTTGTTTATTTAAAGTAATAAAAGTAATAAAAATAAAAGTTATAAACACTTCAATATTTTCTACTTCAAATTTTGTTCACAATCCTAACCTTTGATCTAAACAGCGTCATTTGACAAATGTTAAACTCTTGCTCCCACTGGGCAACGCTTTACAAGTGTGTACTTTTATAGCATTCACATGGAAATTAATTTCCCATTACGATTTGTTTTCTACTGTCAGAGTTGCTCCCTGGTACAGACAGCGGTTCGATGTCAACTGTGGCAGTGATAAGTGGTGTTCTCGTGAAAGTGACACCGTGTCCCCAACGCACCATTGGGCTTGAGGTCAACATTTGGTGGTTATGGGGACGGTTTTACAACAGCCTCCAAACTGGTCTACTTCAGCTCAAGATAAATCCATAGTAGTCCACTAAAAATCAAGCTAGAACTGGTCTGAAACACGATCCGTGCCTCTCTTATTGTAAAACGGGTGTAGCATTTCA
The DNA here is from genome assembly GCF_051362555.1 of Lingula anatina. Lineage (NCBI taxonomy): Eukaryota > Metazoa > Brachiopoda > Lingulata > Lingulida > Lingulidae > Lingula > Lingula anatina. Next base: position 66,117,678 of record NC_141767.1, on the reverse strand, counting down.
TTCGATTGGACTGATATATCGATTTGTCTTGGGTCAAAGTTGACAAAAGTTTTGGTCTAAAAGTTTTGACCAGATTTCAGGCTACAGCTCCTATGAAACCAGCTCAGTGTGCCGCGTGCCTTACAGTGCGACCCGATGTGTCAGGTGAGACGGATTGCGTATCAGTTGATACTGTGATGATTTATCATTATCACCGTGTTGATTTGGTTTAAGAAACAAATAAATTAAACTAAAAACGCGTCTATAAAAATCGAGGTCCTCGAAGAAGACGTGTCGAAAGCTGGGGTGTTTTATACCAAGTTTAAGTTTATCTCTACAGGTGCGTCTTTACCTTAGGTGATACTGTGATACGATCTGTCGTTCAGTTATACGTACCCAGATAAAACAAATTATCCAAATTTTCAAAATTATCCAAATTTTCAAATAAGTGCTCAAAACATTCTTAAATATTAAGCCAATTTGCGATGCAAGAATTGTGCAAAGGTCATGTACTATTGCCAATAATTTCCAAACTTTACCTTTGGACCAAACCGGGTCCGAGCTTTACCCTTTCATGCACACCTTACCAGTTTTATTTGAATAGTTGAACGTGAAAAAAATTATATAATCTTTTGACATGTACTGGAAAGTTATCAGAATATAAACATTAACTTATGAAAAAGAATGAATCATCCGATGGAACTTGCACAATATAAAAGACTAAAGGAGATATTGGATATAACGTGCATGTTACCAAATGAAGTAAATGATCAGTACGTGATAAAAATTCTAGACACATCTGCGCACTGCAATGAATAGCAAACTAGACTTTCTTTGCAAAGCTTTTCCTTACTAAATAACGACCCTTGGCCCACGGCGCCCCTCCTTTTTTCACTGCAAGTAACTTAATATGGAATACAACAAAGTGCTTTGGGTTCTATTTTTCTATTTAACCATTACTATTTTTTAATTCTTTTGAATAACATGACGTACTCCTAATCTTCGAATGCGTCATAAATGCTTGTATATCAAGGATTTATATTATAGATTTATAGTCATTTAAAGTCAAACGCCACGTGTCTACTTTTATGCTTTTTCTATTCATTCATTCGAAACATTGTATATATATCCCAATGCATTTTTCGATTAAAAAACCCTCAGCGCTAGCGTGACTTCAAATTTTAATTTTTTATGAAGATTAAATATTGCAAAATTAGCATGTTTACATCATATAATGGACATCAATCACAAAAATCGGTTTATTATGATACAAAATTCGACCCCATGCCTTAAAAGTCGTTTACCCTTTTAACGGTTGTAACAAGATATGGGTGTCGCAATTTTAAAGAACTCCAAGTCAAAAACCAATGGAAAATGCCTACGCGAGGTAAAGAGCTGGGTGTGGAACTATTACGCTATAAATAACCACATTATCAACAAGGCTGTACCTTCAAAATTGGAAAAAACCGCCGGTTCTTATACAGTTTGAACGAATGACATTCACTTCATTCCCTACCATTCAAATATTATTTACTAACCTAGCATCATACCTTCATATTTGGTCACTTACATTAAACACAAGTTTTGCAACAGGTAAGCAAAGTTCACGTCTATTTTTCTCTCGTTTCATTCAAATCGTCTACTCTGGGCTATGCACATTCAACGTAAAAGACTGAGGCATGTGCAAATTCTGTCAACGAGACCAATTTCAAACAACCTTTGGGAAGAACAAAAACGTCCGAGTCTTTCACGCGTGCAATGTACCTACGGCATGTAAATAAAATCCCGCCTTCGTTTAGAAAAAACAGAACTCGAAAAATGTGCCAGTTATAGTGCCAAGTGGCAATTCTTGACATGCTAGGTACAAAAAGAAGTTCGACTCATTGTGTCCAGAAATGTGAAATAAAGCTTTCCACACAAGATTTACTTATTATCAAAATGTGAGTGTCAATTGGACTATGCACTAAAAGTGCATCTCGCCTCTGCTACTGACATTTAAATGCAAAATTCAAATAATAACATAAGCAACTTTCACCGTTTAATCTCTTTATTATCCTGCATCGCCGCAACACAACACGACTTTAACATATGGCATGGTCTCTGAACATATACCACACGTGAATGGAAAACGAAAGTTTCAACTTTTTGTGAAGCCACCTTGCCCTCATCCATGTATAAACCCTAGATATAACTTCTTTGGAGAACTTCCATCATCCCAACAAAGGCTAAAAATCTGTGCTACTGCAAAATTTGCCATTAAAACGTTGCAATAGACTTATTAACACCATTTGGCTATGTATGTTAAGTTTACCAATTTCAAAGGCAGATCTGTTTTTATTCTTAATAATCTTGCATGAATTGATTTGAAAATACTACTCAAAGGAGAATATTGGTGATTTACATTAAACAACTTTCGCAGCAGATAAGCAAAATCCACGTCTCTTCTCTCATTTCATTCATATCGTCTATCCAAAGCGCTCTCTAAAGAATATTTTTCATGAACAAAATATTCATGTTAACAGAACAATTTCAGTATGACCTTTTGGTCATGCCTCAATAGAAATTTAATTTATTCAATTGGGAAGGCAGTTTTATTTTGCTATGGAGTAAAAGAGATTGTTACAATTGATTTAAGTGAGTGATGAATACTGGATACATGTGATGGTTGCCAATGGATATGTGGGGGAAATGGATACTGGATACACGTGGTTGTTGTCAATGGATATAAAGGGTATACAGGCATGTAGCAGCGTTTTCAGAGGGGGCCATTTTTCTCAAAAAGTGGACATCTTTACTCCCTTAGTTGACTTGAGGAAGTACATAGATCCTAGATCAAATTTCAATTCATAGGGCTTTTTTTCCAACCAAAATGATGGTTCTTTTAAGCCCCCTCCCTGAAATAAGACATGCTTTATAAGAAACAGTGACTAACAAAATGGCTGTATGCTGTAATTTATTATAGTCTTCTATTAAGAGAAAAAACAACTTATGGCACAATTCTGATTAGTATACATCATACACTGTAAACATTAACTGACAAATAAATTAAACATAATATAAGTTGTGCACTCTTTAAATAAAGCATGTGCAACCAGTAATCAGAGCAGTGTATGTCAATAACAATATGACATGTACTGAAGTGGTTTCAGTTGATAACACTGAAACCAATGCACAAAGCCTATATCTTTTAAAGAATATATTAGCTCCAATATCATTACAAATAGTTGAACAAAATTCACCCCCCCCCCCCTTTTCCCGGATAGTACATAATACCCTAGTATATATGAAAACCATCACAACCTAAACCTGGGTTTGTATGCAGAAAATTTGGATACTATGACTTCACCTGTCTACTGTTTGTACAAATACACCATTAAATTGGCACAACATAGCCAATAAAATACTAGCAAGTTCGTGACTCCTTATCTTTGGCCTCTCATTTTGGATTTATTTTAGTGCATTTGGTTTCTGTTGCACAAATAAAAGCAGCACTTTCAAAGCTTTGGTTTGTAGCTTAGTGAACAAACAACAGCATGAACCAATGTTTCACAACTTATACAAGAAAGCCAGTTGCTAGAATTAAAGCCAATGGGAACTAGTATAACTGGGTTTTAATTAGTATGCCATTTTAAGATCAACAAGGAATAGAAGTAGCTTGGAGGCAGTATTTTAAGGGCCGTGATATTTCGGAAAAAAAATAATCAGACATTTATGAGAGCTTTGGCAAACCTTCACCAGAAACATACTACAGTAATCATAATCTTAATTTAAAAGTGCAGATAACAATCAAGCAAAAGAGTCTGATCTACTTCCCAACAACAAAATGAAATGCTGCATTTAATAACAAGATTTCCCTAACTAGAGTGTTAAGTGTTTTCGGCAAAGCACAATAAATATGGATATCTCTTTTGGATTGTATACATACAAACCCTTTAATATAGATGCATACTGAAGACATGACTATGCCACTGCATGTTGATGTTATCTGGATATATCAACAATACAACATTTATATGTCAGATAGAACTTTCCGAGGCAGTTCCCTATAAACATTTACATAAGTGCAATAACATTATTTGGGCGATTTGCTCACAATACAGCTATCAAGAGCTATCATCATTCAATATGTATCATATAACAAGATAACACAAAACAATAAAAGACCGGTTTCAATGCAGCACCTTATGCAGCCATGATAACAAATGCAGTTATTACCACAGTATGTATGCTACAGCAGCTATTCCAGCCATTGTGACACAGCATTCTGATCACAACAAAATAGATGCAGTTTTACTACATTTAGTCTTCTCAAAGCAAAATCAATGCTTTTGCCAAGCCTGGTCAGACCAAAAACATAAGCTGCTGCTCTGTGTTCCTGCAATGACATAACTGCAGTGGCTGCTGCATTAGGACACATCCTGAAGATACAGATAGATACATGGCAACTTCACGACATGTGCGATTACTAAGATACAGCAGTTGCGGCAGTAGCACCTTGGATATTTTCCTTGTCTTCTGTCTGGTCTCTGTCAGCTAATTTCTCTGTTACTTCCAGTGATCGACACAAACTGTCTAAAATATCGGTCTCTTTCTCATCAATAAGTTTGAATTCTTTATTCATAGTCATGAAGTGTTTGAACACTGTATTCAGATGTCCATGTATTCCAAACGTCACCATTTCTTTATAATGTGCATGATATATATGCGCCAAGACATGGAACAAGTATCTGTGTATCTTCTTCACCAGTACTTCAAATGATGAGGGAAACGGATTGCCTGAAAGAGAAAATAGGTCTTCATCAAGAAATTATTTTAAAATGACACCCCTCTTGAGTGTAATACTTCTCAGGGCATAAAATATTCCAATGAGTACTGAGAAACTATCATTAATTAATTATATAAATGAGAAGCAAATGAGTATGCAATTCTCTGTAACGTCTCACAAAATTGTTCTGGACTTTCTGAGAGCAATTATGAACAAAAAATTCATATTCAGTACATCAAACCATCACAAATACACAATCATAAAAAAAAAACGATGACTCAAATTGAATATGTAACCAGTGACCTTTACATAAGATATGACAGTCATAAAAAGAGCTATTGAACTGGATAGTGCCATACTATTGGGAATAACAGTGTGTATAGCTACATGAACAAGGTACTTACCATATTTTGTGGGGAAGACCGATTCTTCACTGATTGTTTTCTGTATAAATGTCATCACAAAGTCCACATACTGTGGAGCAGCACATTTGCACTTCTTCCCTTTCTCATCAAACCACAAATATTGCCTAAAATCACAAAGAGCACTTTAATGTCCCACAAATATCACCTTTGGTGATTCACAGTTTTTTTTGTGCTTAAAATAGTGTCCTTTAAATGAAAAAGAATGAAAAAGAAACTAGACTAACATAACCATCTAGTTATGTTTCTTCCAAACATTTTATTTACATTTTATAGGGTACATCAAATTAACATGGGTGAAAGTTGTAAATACTGAAAATTCTGAAAATGTAGCTTGCAATTTCTTATTGCATTTAGAGCATGTTAAAAAAAAAAAAAAAGATCAATATGAAGACTACAAATCCTGAAATCAGGCACAATCCTGAAAACTTTCACTCTGCACTGAAAACTTTCATCCACGCATTAAAAATAAGAAATTCTTCAGACATAAAGGACCACTATCTGTCATTAGCAAACTTTCCACATGTTTAATCTTCAACTGATCAAGCTGCTTCTTTCATCCACAATTATATCTCAAAACTTTCCACCATATATGTTTGTTCTAAAATATTTCTAGTATTCAAATACAGAGTAAAACCAAATTATTTAATTTGTTGAATACTTTTAACTGTAAATCAAGTAAACATTCAGTTATTTTATGGATGACACAGGTATGTTTGATTTATTGGTTAATATTATGATCCAAATTTACCGAAAACAAAAATTCTAAAAGTCAGTTGCAAAAATGCATATCAGTGTTAAATACACCAAGTTACTGAATTTCTTCATTTTATTTTTTAAATCAGAGCAAGGTTTCCCTGATTTCACCCCCAGGCAGGTATCAGGTACACAAGAAGATACATTTAAACTGTATAGCACTGAACAGGTAAGTTAAAACCCTGGGTGAGGTGCAATCTCCATCTCATTTGATGCTGAATCCAATAATCTATGTTCAAATTATCTTCAGTCTGAGTCAGGCCAGATGACATTTCATAGGACCAACTGAAACATGCTGCAAAACAACCACTATAGTGTTTCAAAATAAATAGGTTATCATTCCCTGTTTGCATTGTGGCTGCTGGTGTTGGTTGGGTTTGATAAGCAATATGCTGAAAATGGTATATGGCTGGTCCTTTAGTGACAGGTTATCAGGTTTGCTACATGGATCTTTCACACATGATGGAGTGTTTCAAAGACAGCGTCCCAAATTGACAGAAGACAGTCACACATGTATTCACCATTACATGTACGCTGGCAGATCCAGGGTATCAAGAAGGAAAGGGGCATTTTCCTTTGACCCTCCACCTCAACAGTCTTCTACTGACATCAGACCAGTCTTTCCTCACCTTTTGGTAAGAAATGAGATCTAAATCTCTGCCATTTTAGAAAGGGGTCCCCTCATTCCCTCCCCCCCCCCCTTCTGCAGCATACAACAAAGCCTTTACATGCCTCACTACTATAACACACATACAGACACATTTTTACCACCACAAAGACAGTGGACACTAACTGTCATGGCAGCTGACTAATTCTCACATTCAAGTGCGCACTATCATGAACCAATTATTGTACAAATCCATGCTGTACTTACGTGCCACCAGGACCTGTCATGGAGTTGCACCCAGCCGGTGTACAGTACTCAGATATTGTACCATACATGAGATTGATATGTTCAAAGAATGATATTGCTGTAAAAGAAAGAAAAAGGACCATAAATACAATATGGAATGATTGCATGTAAAGAAAAGCTATATTATTATTATTATTATAGAAACTAACTTTATTTATCCTTAATAAATATCTGAAAACCATTCCAGTCATTGTGAAACTGTCAGTCCTACCAAACCATGATCTATAACATTTTCAAGGGTCAGTAGAAAAATGAAATCAATCAGTGAGAGGGACCAGCAACAAATTTAAGAACATCCATTTTTTAAAAAGTTTTCATTATATCTGCCATACTGCAGATGGATGCCATATTGGTTATTTACAATACGCAATGGGCACAGAAAAAGTTATCTTTCACTTAAAAGTTTATCAACAAAAAACTCAAACAACCAGAAATCCACAATTAAATCTACCAGCCACACCCGATTGCTTCACTGTGAAATATTGCCTAATCTGAAGTACTAAAAGGCAGTCAGTGGATAATTCAACATTGTAAGAAAACTGGTTCTTTTCACTTGACTTCACAGCTTGAACACCCTTGCTGCCATCTAAGAAGAGGCCAGTGTCACAAGGATTGCATGGTGTCTGCACTCTGTCCAGGTACACGCAAAAACAACACCTGAAAACTGTCTACTCAGCTGATCATATGATGTATAGCATACACCACAGGGCCACAGTGTTAAAGAGGTGCTGCAACTGGACACCTGTGGCATAAAAGTCCCCCAAGGGTAGGAATTGTTGTTACACTGTTTATTGACCATAACAATAATCAGTGTTACAATGTATCATGTTGCATTATTGCATTACCTGGCACAGTTTGCTCAAGCCTCATTTACGTAAGGTAGAAAATTCAAAGCTGATGCAAGAATAAAGCAGTACCTCCTATTCAAATATACTTAAATTGTACTGCATGCTGACTTCTTGTGATCCAAGAGTATTAAACCTACACTGAACTATGGTTGCTAATGATAGAAGCTTCCTGCTAATGCACACGTACACACACTGGAAAAAGCTCTGTCAATATTAGCATATGTATCTGACTATGATGCTTGGTATTATTTGACTGAAAAAAAAAAGTCCCCCACCCCAAAGATTACACAGCCTCCCCTCTACCATTTGTCCATCTTCTCAGCTGGTAGTTATCTGGGGCAATTCCACATAGATGATTTATCTAAAGAGGATGTTGTACTCACGTAGTATTATCCCACAGCTTTCCATTCTAAGAAAATTATCTGAATATAGCAGGTCATTACTGTTGTTATGCCTCTTAGAAGCTGATTATCATATGCAGCAGCTGGTTTCAAAACCACCCAGTTTATTCTGCTGTATAAGCTGCACTTCCAATATAAGAAATGAATAATTGATTGAAGAGCACATTCATTCTTAACACACACACACACACACACACACACACACACACACACACACACACACACACACATCTTCAATAAAAACTTACTGTTTGTAGCCAGCCATTCATTTCGGTCTATATTTACAGGGATTCGGACCAATTTTTCAAAGTCTACTTTGGCAGCAATGGACTCCGCTACTAGTGTGTCTTCTAGATATTGCCTTGGCTCCTCCTGGACTGGTGTAGGGGAGTCTTTGTCCTTCCTACGACTTTTCCTAAAATATCAATAAAAAGGAGATTGACGAACAAGTTTAAACATATGGCAAAAAAATTACACCACCACTAACTTCACCAAGAACACAATAAAAATTTCCTCTTTTTCAATTATAGATCATATATTTGTTTTGACAATCAGTGTCTCCAGGTAAAACACACTGGTATAAAATAACAATAAATGCAAATATCCCGATATAAGTCAAAAGTTCCACACACTATTTTGATAATGCACACTTAACCCAATATGCTTTCAATAATAAAATCCCAACTGAAAAATCTGAATTTTTTATATATGATAAATAATACATTTATAATATAATAAATATCTCAGATACCCTGCTTCAACTTTGTAGTACCTTAGACAAATTTATAAAGTTCATATTTATAACAGAGTAACTTAAATTTTCACCAAAAACAAAGTTATATCAGTAAAAATGCTATACTTTCATGAATACTGTACAATGTGGGTGTGGTGGCACAATTTCTTGCTCAACTGTTTAAAAACCCAACACATCTATAAATATGATGAAATACAACAGTATAGCATGCACATTCACCTACCAACGAACACACGGACACAACACAGTTGCTGGAATGATGACAATTTCTGCTAAGGTTCCAGCATGAAGATTTGGTTTTTTACACTCCTACCCTACAGCACTGGACTACTTAGCCTGATCATCTAGCCATGACATATTATCTCTGACGGCACAATATGAGAAAATATTACTATCTGTGCACTCAGGATAAAATCAATACAAAGAAATTATGGCTAAGTCAATAGCGCATTAGTCCTTGTACTCTGCCTTTTGCCAAGCTGTTGTCTAGCATCATTTACATCAATAAACAACTGTGATGATTATTACTGTTCAAAGCCTGACGTGTGGTAGGATATGGTTAGATCGGCAAGGTGCTGTTCCCTGATACTGGTTCCGCTCCCTTGTTTGCATGGTGTGCACAGTAAGACCAAGATAACACAAACTGTGTACATACTCCAATAAAAGAGTTTGCAGAGAAATCCTGCTAAGTTAAGAAGTCAGTGTGCAAACCTGGAGCCACATCTCTTTCTAGACAATAGTGCACAAGTATATACCGTATATATTAATCCTCCTTTCACAGCTGAATAATACAGGTCTTATATTACTGTATACAAAGTCACAGTTACCAATCTACCTGCATGATCCAGGTATCTTTATACTGGTGAATATAGAGGTTAACTCTATTATCACATATCACAATTGCCAAGCTGTGTAATGGGCAATATCTACACCAAACATTACTGACAAAAAAATAAAAAACAAGAAACAAAAAACAAAAAACATTCCCGTACACTACATTCTTACCATAAACTCAGCATAAACATCTTAAAGTTCCACTCTCCATCCTGTGTGTATTGGCCCATTCACTGCCTGCCTACCATACATTCACCTTCAACTGTGCCCTTATCAATAGGTTGCCAATATCAGCAGCTGACTGGGCTGAGCACCAGTGACATCATTGCTAACTTTAACTCTACAACTAAGTCAATCAGGAGCAGTGTGTGATGTGTGTGGAGGAAGTGAGGAAATGAAGAGATCACCTGCAGTGCCAGCCACAGAGAGCTGCCAGTTCACTGTCCACATCAGGTGATCTCAGCTGGCCAATGCCTGGAGAACTGCCATCTTTTGTGAGACGTTTATTCAAATTTACAAAGTGAAACTGGTTGGGGCTTTTTCTGTAAACAGAGTAATCTAACCGATGACATGACTAAATCTGTGTATGTAAATACAGGATTTCCTTTCTTGGAAGTAGAATATCTAAAATGGGAGTGAATAAGGCTTCATTTGGAGTGAGATGAGATGTTACCTGACACCAACACTGTCAAGTGTCACATAAAGAGCATCCATGTTAACCAAAGAAATGACACCAGCCCCACAATTCAATAGGGTCAAGCACAAGTGCATTAAGCTTGTGTATGATGCCCAGCCCAATATTTTACAGCTACCATAAAATGCTGTAAATTTGTAATAAACCAGAACATCTCCCAAGGCATCATTTTATTTCATTTACGTTTACCCCCCACTTCACATTGAACTTTTTCAAAAGCCCAATCCCTATGTAAGGATTATGTTATCCACATTTCAAATCCACAAAAATAAATGCATAAAAAAATTAAAATCAGTCAATAAAATTATATAAAGAATAAAATAAACTGCCTCAGAAATTTGGTAATTGACTAGAAATTATCTGGCTAGTGATCACAGAGGCCTTCATAGACAGGTCTAAGCAAGTTACAGTTGGAATGAATGGTGTAGTCAGTTTAGCTTGTGCCACTGTCAGTGCAACTGTCAGACAAGTTACACAACCTATGAAACCTGATCAGCAGAAACTGTCACCTACTATCTGACCCATGCAGGGCACATGTACATCCCATTACATGTGACAGAGGCAGGACACCCGAGATAACTACCTTTATACACTATTTTTGCAATGGTGTTAAGTGATTTATGATGGGCAGAATTTAACTTTGGAGACAACATATATTTTCCAACTGTTTTTTAGACATGCTCTAGTTGGTGTGAACAAGTTTTCTTACCCTAAACAGGTAAAGTTGGAAGATATGACCTCAGCTGGCCCATTTTAAAGCAATCTTTTAACCCTAAATAATATACTGAAAGAGTCAATTTAATTATATGCTGGTAGAGAGGATAAAGTGCATGTGAAGTAACAGTTTAAGACACCTTGATGATTTTTGACCTGAAGCACAACACATTTCTCCAAAAATAACACAATTTCAATGTAGCTCCTTTCTAGTTTTCACCACCATTATTGTGACATACAAACAGGAGAACAAAACCTTTCGACATTTTGACGCCATGCCTCAATAGAATATATACAGCGCACAAACTGTACTTTCATACAAAGTAAAATTTTGTACCTCAAAACATGTTTAATTCTTTTATAATATATTCCTCTCATGTATATGATGTCTCGTAATTTAATACCGGAACAGAAACAGCCTTACTTATAACCACCTGAAGTTCAAAACAGTATTAAGGTGTTTAGCTATGCATGGAAGGAACTAATCAAATATATATCAGCAGCATCAAGTAAGCCTCTCCCCATTTATCTTCCCAATGTTCCACTACTGCTACAACAGCAACCCAAATATATTTTTATCATACATACGGAAACCACTGCAGGGATGTAGTTTTTGTGTTTCATTACAACTGTCAGCACAACAGATAAGTTCTTTAAATGTATTACCTTACATCATTCTAGGCACCCTAATCACATTACAGTGACAGTTGTGTCACAATTATGACGCAAGCAGCTTAAAGCTGGAACGTAAAGCATTGATGCCTGGGATAAGATAGATCAATACTATAGAGGTTGATTCAATGGTTTATATACACCATCACTCAGGTAACACAAACCCAATGTAAATATAATCTTAAGAGTCAAAATGGGTGCATAATAACGTTAATGAAGGTGTAACATTTTGTAAGGGGGGGGGGAGACAGAATTTCATTGCCGTTCTTTCAGTAGCAATATGATTGAATGTAAGCAGTGGTGAACAGTAAAAAAAGATAAATATCTGTGTTGCCATTCACCCCCATAGGAATGTAAATATGCATTTAAAAAAATAATAAGAATAATCACTTAATTCATCTCATCAAAACATGAATTTAAATTGCTAAAATTCTGTTAAAAGTCATTGTAACATGTTTATTCAAGTGGTTCTTCAGTAAGTGTAAATGTCATGACAGGGCAAACTGAGTTCAAGATGTCCATATGACATCTGTTGTTCCACATACTTACCGGACCCCAAACACACACATGCACACACTACAGTAATACAAATTTGTCAATTTTTAAAATTTTTGTTTTAATGGTAGAACACAGACTCAAATAGTATCCCCATCCTTTAAAAAGATGGTTTATCCTGATACATTCCCATCATACTTAGGCCAACAATCTATTACAAGCACAGCTTGCCATAATAGTGATCAAATGTCCTGAAATTGTAAGTACACGCAAAGTTTCCATAATTCAAGACATTATTGGAAAAAACGCCTGCTGATTCCAAGTGTTTAAAACATTTCAGACTTTCACAGAGAAACCATTATCAAACCAATAATCAATGACAGTTTCCCTTGCTAGCAAATATTATACATATGGCAATTCTGAAATATAGTTTTAAAGGCATGTAATTTTTCATGTTATACCCTATTTTGGGGAACTTCTTGGTTTTGGAGGATTTTCAAAAGTAGCCCAGAATAGTATGGATAAGAATGGATGTCTGGAATCTGCCCAGGACTAGATCATTATCTTCCCTATGCAAATAAAATGGAGGCAACCAGACATAAACAATTGCACTTGTATGAAGACCACAGTGTAAATGAGGAAATGCAACAAAAATCTTCAATTACCATATTTTCCTAGAATCATCAAGTGTCAACAGTTCACAGTGATCAACAGTATTTTCTACATTTATTTTAAGAAAACAAGGCAGCAAAGCTGTGAAATAAACAGACATTAATTGAAGAAAAACCTGTTTGTGAACTCGGGATGTAATTAAGGTCCTTGAATCATTCTTGTAAACGTGAGAATTTTAAGTAACATGATTTTTCTTTATGGGGTTTACGGGTTTCTAGGAAATTGCAGGACAATGGTGGTGATAGCGACAATGGGATGTAGGTGATGGCTATATGTCAAGGCACAGTGTCTGTCCATAAAATTCTTCATTCTTCCTTAAAATATAGTCTACAAATGTCTATTCATGGGGGAAAATGACCAGCACTGTTCAACCCTGATAGACCTGGATAGTGATCTACTAATAGACTGTCAAATACCAGGTGTCTTTTGCCATGGAGACAACATCACTCCAGGCCTGTACTCCTGTGTGGTTCATGACACCATTCTTCCATCCTAGGCCTGCCTATTAGGCTTGTTTAGCTGAATGGACATACACCCCCAAATATCCCCAATAATGGTACACAGAGTTTTGTTTTGATAAGGTGTGTGCTGCATTTGTAGGCCATTACTTAAGAAAAGTATTACAAGATGTGGCATTATCAGCTACCTGACTAGCTGTGAAAGTAGATGCATTACTGAGATAGTGAAATAATGGAATACAAAATTTGCGAAAGCTGTAGAAGAAATAGGATTTTTAGAAAGAGAAAAAAAATCTTGCTTTATAATACTTAGCCTGTGTTTTAGAAATTTCGGAGACTATGGTAATATGGAAGTAATTAGTTGATATAAGTGAATCATTTCACTAATGCAGTGCGGAATTTTTTAAGGAATACAATAATGATGACATACTCTGAGAGTAAATTGGAAATAAATTGGCAAGATTTAGAAAATCCTGAAGACGCCCTTGTTATCGCTAGGTGGAACTGCTATTTAAACGTATATCCACATCACCAGAATTGGATTACTCTTCTCCACAAGAAAACATCTGCAGCTAATTTGAGAAAACAACTTAACGCCCAGCTGTTGGATGCAATGTTGCAGCAACAAAGTAGCATATATATAAGTTAATGTTAAAAAAACAACATCCATAGGGACATGTTTATGTATTCATTCAAATGGCCCTTTCCTTCAGAATAACAATCAGGGGTGTTAGGGGAGGGACCCGAGTTTGAGGGATGGAGGGGGGAGGGGCTGGGGACAGAGGACATATGTACACATATACATGTATAATGAATTCATATTATGAAAATACTAATAATAACACTTAAGCATTTTAAAATCATATCAAATCTTCTTTAGCCATCCAGACAAAATTGAGATTTAATGTGCATTTACTTGCCAAACTAGCTATTGGGGGCAAAGAGTACCATCTTAATGATTTCATGGGCTTCTAAATATCTTTTTTTTTTTAATTCTGATTACGTAACTGTACTGTTATTGGATGGATAGTCAGCAAATTATTTTCTCACAATCACAACAACCTTCATTTCAAATCCCCTGAATCAGAGAACCCACTCAACATCTCAATTAATATTGACCACAAATCATAAGATGTACATACCCTTTCCAGAGAATATTCAAGCTGTTAAGCATGATGGCTTCCTCCACTGTGAACTAACTAGCTAGAGGCTACCCTTGCCTTGAGGATAACTGGAATAAGTACCAGGTAGTTTATTTCTGACTGATGGATGACATATGTAGGCAACTACCCATGTAGCAGGTGTTATAGATCAAGCTGGCCTCCATGTTGGATCATAGATTGAGCTCGACTCTTATTGGAGCTTGCTCAAATGTGTCTCACATTAAGTAGTGCAGGCAGCACTTAACTGGTCCTCAGGTAAGGCAAGACCCCCCCCCTTCCTCCCCTAGTGCCCAGTTTCTGGTGGAACTCTATTTGTAGACCATATATATTAGGCTCGCCTATTAAAGGACAATGGTTTTATGAATGGCTGTTCTATTTGCTACCTTGGAAATCACATCTTTTCTCAGGCATTCAACATACACATCATCTCACTCAATATCTTTTCCCCCAAACACGGAAAGCAAATTTACAATATAGGTATTTACAAACAACCGAGCTATGAAAATTTGTGCCTCAATCATTAAATCATGCTGTCTTACAACTCAATATGGCCCTTTTCACTCCTTGCTTGCCCCTCAGCCTCAAATGTTTACATGTGCGCAATCAGTCATTCCTCATTAAAAAAGTTTTGACAACATCATACAAACTATTTAGAAGTATGATGTGGGCTGAGATGTTATATGGCTGTTACCATGACAAACTAACCAACACTGAAGGCATGCTGACCCCAGTTCACCAAATGGTTGCAAAAATGGGATATATAAATAATAAATTCAAGGAATTGGATGCTTGTTACACTTCAAATATGAGTTCTTGTCTCCTTATCCCTAAGAATATGCTGGCAATTTCAAACACCCCAGTGATTCTCCCAACAGCAAACCTTGCCCAAATATGAAAACAAAATCTGTTACATATTTAGATACTGTCCCACTGCTTTAAAACAAGTCACTAAATCTAAACTTCAAGCATACCTTTAAGTTTATTTCACATACAGATATGCCATTTTTATTTAGCATATATGCTGAACAAAATTTTAACAAATAATGATCTTCTGAATTATATATATATATATATATATATATATATATATATATATATATATATATATATATATATATATCTTAAATTTTTGGACTTAAAAGTAGCTGAAACAATAAACAGAGCATACTGATATATGTAAGTGAATCATATGTAGCTTGGTTGAATCCCCAAGAATATCAATAAATCTATTTCATGTCCAAGACTAGAGTTGAAATCAATGCTTCAAGTCTCTGCTGAATGAAGTACACTCAAACTGGATTAGACCACTGGTACACACATTCATCAATAGCCAGCAAACATATTTATAGGACTAAAGTAAACCTTTCCTTGGCTAAAGATATGGATGGTAATGGAGTGCCCTAATTGAATCTAAATTACGTACCAATTATTTTCCTATAACAGAAACTGCAAAGAAATTGCTTTTGAAAAACGTTATAAGGTGCTTTTTTTAACTTCACCTTTTTCTTAGAGGCATTAAATTACGATGTAATCAAGCCTGCTTCAACTGCATTCTTTCAGATTGAAATATCATTCAGGTCAGCTTACAATGATTTACATTAACATTTCTCATTTAACAATATATTTCAAGTGAATAAGATCAATAACTGTACCTGATTTCATTAACTGTTCAATAGAACACTTGAAAACCAGGCAATGTACATGTAGTGCTGCTTTACTGAATTCTGAGATTCAGTGATATCTGTGTTTATTGAATAAACTTCATTTTTGTAATGCCAGAAGGTACATAATGAGTATAATCTTGATTCATTTCAATGTGCAATGTGGGATAGATCTAAGTATACTTTAAACTTGAATTCCATAACACAAAGACCTAAATAAGAATATAGTTGTTATTATAGAATAGTAATTGTATATTACATTTTATTTCAAACAATTTAAAAGAGGGAGGGAGTGGCCATTATCCTTTAACACCTTTAACCTTTATCCTTTAACAGCCATAACCATTTGGGTATTTCAAGAGTAATAAATGGAGTTTTAACTACAAGACTGGGTTCAAATTTTGTTTCTATCCCCCCCCCCAAGAATATAAAAGATAGACCTCTGTACATATGTACATATACAGAGAGAGAGAGAGATTTAGCAGTGCATGTAATGGGCTGGACAGAGGTAAGGGCTCACATGGTAAAGACCTGTCACATTGCACTATGAACAAGATCAGGTATTTTTTTCTACTAATGAGCACCTTAAGACTTCAGACTCTAGCACAGCGTTGGACATACCCTAGTAAACATATATACATTCAGAAAAAAGGAGCACAAGAGACTGATTACTCAGACTAGCATAGCATGTAAATATTTTGGGCACGCCACAAGATGTGTATGGCTGCCAAAATTTGGCAAATGAGTTCCTCAGCAATACATGAGCATGAACTAGTTGGCAAGTACTTTTAAAATATCTGTCTTAGTACAGAATTTTGCACCAGAGTAAAAGATGAAGGCAAAATGCTTTTGGCAAAAAAATAATAATAATAAAATAAATAAATAAATAAAAATAAATAAATAAAATAAACAAAAAATAAATAAAATAAAAAAGGTAAGTGGAAGTCTTTATAAAAAGTTGAGTTTGCAATAAAGTATATGCTGGAAGCAAGCAAAAGGGTCGATGGAATATTTTTACTATGTAAAATTAATGTCAAAATATTGTCAAACATATTGCAATCACCATTCTATACTACACTAGTTCAGTAAAGGAGGGGGGGGGGTACAAATATTCCCATTAGAGATGTATTTCATCATGATTGTCTGCATTTCTCTCTTGGCTTTGCTTGGTTTCCCATTTATGATAGCAATCCACAGATAATGCTGACAAAGAAGAATAATACTTTGATATATGTTAAAAACTATCCAGGCAGTGAAATGACTCAGCAGTCTTATATAGCAACAGTATGCATGGTCACTTTCTCAACATGCATCACAAATATAACACTCAAACAGTTTATAGTGTCAGTAATCATTATATTAGATTATATTCTAGCGCGTACATACATACTGGCAATATAACAGACGAGACTAGGGGCCAGGATGTATGCCTTGGCTGCACTTACAATGTACCAATCAAACCCTAAATATTCTGAGACAGTGACACAACTAGAAACTGATTATTGAGAGTTTGAGCATGGATCATATAGGCAAGATTTTACTGATCAGATTTGTACAGATTGTGGAGTAAGATACATCGGGTGTCTCGCGTGATTTTAACTGTCATGGGATGATGGGTCCTGAAGAAAACCATGCGTCTGCTTGTGTCTGTCAACTCGCAGGTAAACAATGCACGTTTTAAGGCACCCTTGGAGAATCTTACCCCATAAACCAGTCCATAGTGTCCCGAAAATATTCCGGTAACCTATCCAGATTGGCAATCTTCTTTTTTCTGTAAAGGTATGCAACTTCACGTTAACAATTGAAAACTCTGAGAGTCCTAGGCAATCTCCAATGACAATATGGCCGTCTGCGCAACAAGGATGCGCACAAAGTTTCTTATTTCCCAGGATGCAGCTGTTTATTGGGTTGCGCGTACAGTTAGGTTTTTTTTCTTTCAATGATTTCCTTTGTTGATACAAAAGAAGCAAAATGAATTGATGACTGTATAGAAGGGACCTTTCACTTAATTATTTCTATCAAATCAACGTAATTTGAATGAAATTAGTCGATTAAATGCTAGGAGAGGTACAGTGTGTCGAGGACTCAGAGGACTCGCGACAAGGTGTTGAGTCATATTTATCACGATAAATACATTATGAATAAGTATTGATGTAAAATTATAAGGAAATGACCTTAAAGTCACGTTTATTACCAAAAACAAGAAATATAATTAAAGCTTTGTTTAATTTTCTATTCTTAATGAAGACCAATAACTGAGTTGAGCACAAATAAAATTTCTCTTATTCTGAATTTTAGAATTACAGTCCCTTTAAACAACCTGTGCATGTCTAGTGATTTCAGCCCTTGTAGAATACCGTAGAGCAAACAACCTGTCTGATATTGAATTTATGTAAACAAGGGGTATACCATTGAATATTTCCTTGGCTTTCGTGTTTCCTAGCGCAACATACATGTAAGTGTTTCTGTGCTCGGTAGCACATTGGAGGAGACGGCTGTATTGGAAAGTCCTGAACATTCAGCAGAAAGACTTCAATTGAGCGAGTCCACTGATAAAACTTTTGGTCATTTTTTTTGTAGAAAAATAAATTATTTTTTCTTTTTTCATTTCATTATTTTATTTCATTTTACTTTTTTACGGAAAAGGTGTTGTTAAGGAGAAAGGGAGAGAGGGATAGACACCCCCACCATTGAATCAACAAGCTAGGAGTGCAGCATGAAGCAGCGTGTAACAAGGACAAACAAATAAGAAAAACTGCTCGTCTGTTCAGGTAAACTTACCGATATTGATACATCGGTACGGGTGGTGTGACAACGAATAAACCTTAAACACAACCAGTTAAATAACTTGTAAAATTATTTAAGATGCGCTGTTCAATAAAGCCCAAAATAAGAATTTGGCGAGGTACTGAAATGTCAAAGAATCAAGAACTCTCGTTCAGTGTGAATGGTACGTCTTTAAAAATTATTTTTTATTCTTAAAAGAGCTGTCATAGTTACTTAAAATAACTTATCAATCCACGCCTGCAATTACCCATAATCCACGCAATCCTGATTCTGTAGTCATGCAGCGTTGAATGTAATTGGAATAACTAATGTTGCGTTAGTTGAGAAACGACACTCCGGTAGTCACTTTGCCCAGGCAGGCTCATTAAAGATTGTATGCGTAGAAATATATTTTTTCGATCGTACGATTTATACAATAAAAAAAAACAGTCAATGGATTAAGTTATCATTTATTCACTTCCTACGCTCTGTAGTACATGTTCAAGTAACAAAATGCTATAACTTACAAATGAGATTTAAATACTATAGTATGGTTAATACGTTATTAATTATCATATGTAGAACCATATAGCGCTAAAAATGATTCATGAAAGTAACATCACTATGAAAACGAACAGCACTGCTCTTAATAAACCTGTTGTGTAAACACTTTTGAGATTGCTTCTTATTGTCATTGTTCAAATCACACTACACGTTTTTGTGTCTTCTAGAAGTGTTGATTACAGTAGTCGTACACCAACACGATGGCAAACACAATGACAAACTTGTGGAAGACATGGAAGGTGAAGTTCCTCAGAGAATGCCCATTGTGAACGACGTGGGGCGCTTCTAAACAAGCGTACAGAGCGGCGGTGAGTCCCGCGAGCCAGGCAGCGGACTCCCAATCACGATAGGACACACTGTAATACTTCCTAGAGTGAAAATAAGTTATTTGAAATGTAGACCTATTAAAATTCAAAAGTTTAAAATAACTTTACTGTAAATTGGTAGGATCATATATAGTTATTTTGTTTTCAAAAGAATTAGTGAAACCTAAGCATGTGTAATCTATGATACGTATTTATCAGCCAGCATAATGAAAAGGTAAAAATCCATTCTCAACTCACTCTTCCCATCAATATTGGGAATAAAAAAGGTCTTGGTTCATTAATTTTCACAGTGTATGTTTTATTTCACTTCACGCGAATCACACGTTTCTACTCGACGTGTTTTGGAATACTTACTTGGTCAAGAAAGACATGATTAAAACCAGACCTACGTCTGATATCAGGGCAGCCGCGAAGAACCTCGCTCCGTGCCAACTGTGCCATGGGGTACGGTCATTGTACCAAAGTGTACTAATCAACTCGGCGACAATGACACACACAACCACGCCGATACTAACGCTCACATTGATATCTGCCATTATGTACCTGCAACATCAGAGAATAATCAGAATAATCATCAGCCATTATAATATAACGATCCACATATATATATATATATATATATATATATATATATATATATATATATATATATATGTGTGTGTGTGTGTGTGTGTGTGTATATATGTAATATATCGTGCGGTATTATCCATCACATGTTCACTATTATAGACCTGACAGACATGAAACCACAAATTTGACAAGCATCGCTGATAGTCTTTATCGCTGATTGGTTCGGGTTGGAGTTTGATCTTTACGAATTATACATGAAGCGTGTAGTTCTGGCGTTTTTGAGGCTACTTAAAAGAGGTCAATAATAGTAGAAAAACCCATGTCTTGTGCATCCGTAAATATCCTCCGAGATGCTTTGATATCACATAGTAATAGTGGTTCTAAATCATCATAATTGTCACTATGAAAAAACTTCAGGGTGGAAAATACATATGCGCAAAAACTCACCAGTTGTCTATACACAAGTTCAGCGCCTTACGGTGGAGGTACAAGAGAGTTCGCTCAGTTAACTTGCAAGCTTGCTAGGGGACGCGGCTTTGACCTACAAAACCTGAGGGTTTGAAGAGCGTCTATCCACTACAGCGTGTATATTATGTTTATATTGTTTGTTGACATGACATACCTGGAGTAGGAATTTGATATCTGGGTGACCTAACAATGTTCTAAAGTAAGCGGCTTAGATATAATTTGATAGCATATTTACTTTATAACTTAAGACAGGCGATAATAATTAGCGTTTCGATTACGTGGAAATGGCATCAGCGGGCTGCAACCATTATAACTAAGAGATGGGCTTCAGAGTTTTAATTCAAAATGTGCTGGGCGTATACATGTCAGGTCAAGAGGTGTGGCCATTAACCAACACAGAATTTAAAAAAATATGAGTATAATATGAGTATAAATAGACAGAAATAGGTTAATTGAAATTACAAATAAATACAAGAATGAGAGTAAAAGAGTGAATCTACATTATAAAGATAAAAAAAGCTAAACGAAATAATCTTAAAATATCATTAAATCGCCTGCTCATTGCTAATAAACAGCTACCGGAGGCACACTACCTGACAGAGTGTGCCTTCGCTTGTTTGTTTGTTTGTTTTTGTTTTATGTCACGTAACTAACACACCCGTCTCCAATATCGACCCGATACAGATCCCAATGGATGGACATTATGTGTTGATTGTAGCCTGTCTTCAAGGTGAAAAGTTCAAATCATAATTTGTCCAAAAAGTCGATTCACAGGCAACATTCATTTATTTATTTATGTGTTTATTTAATTCCGTTGCATACATGTCTTTTTATTGCTGACATTGTTTTGTGGTCACGCAGGTTGTAAATATATCATAAAGTCGGTGCATGCAGTGCAATCAGGGGTTAGTGGGTTATTTCATTTTTACGACCTTGAATTTTGCATCTTTGAATGAGGCAAGGGGGTGAGGTCGCTATTATGAATTGATGGCATGTATCAAACTGTCTTAGTAAATTGTTTTTAAACTGATAGCCTATGGGGAAAGAGATAGAGATATGGAAAAAGACCAGCACAGTTTATTGTACACTATTCCAAATACCAGATTTGCGTTCAGTTGAACATGCAGGGTTACCATTGCATCTTTCGCAATCATTTTCTCTGTACTTGTGTGGCCATCGTATTTCATTCAGCATCCTATGTGCATTTCGCATACAACGTAGACTTACTGTATTTCAGACTTCCCGACGTCTTTCTACAGAATCCCCTCCCCACCCTACCCCTGTCTGACAGTAAAATAAGTGTCCTGAATTGTCAAGAGGGATTCATGGTTTTTAAGGTCTAAAGCGGAAAGGATAAGTAGCTTTGCAGGTTATTAAGGTACAAATACATGTATTATGACTTTTTTACCGTAAAGAAGTCAGTTTTGCATGGGTTACATTGTACATACAGTAGTTTCTTTCTTGAAGAAATTTCTTGGCGTCCTTAGCAATGTCATTGACTTTAATACTGCCGTTTTGAAAATCTGTGGAAATTTTCTGGGGAAAGTAATATTTCTGGACTGCATTATCTTATTAGAGATTATAAATATAAAAGCCAATATTTATCCCACATTTAATTACAATAACGGAAAACGCTTCACCGTGATTCCAAACCTTTAAAAATTGTGTACTGTTATATCATAAATATCGTAACTTTGTGCATCTTTGCATATGCCACAGTGTACATGATTGCGCCTTGCATGTAAAGGTCTGAAAATTCAATTAATATGTAAAATTCTAAAACCGCTACAAAACCAGCTCTTTCCTTTGCCTAGATCAATCCAAAACGAAGTATTTTTTTCTTTGCAGGCATAAGCACATGCCATTCACAAAGGATATAAAAAAATAAGTCACCCTAAGATCTAAGAAACGGTATATTAGATCTTAGAGTCACCAAAAAGTCCTTGCGTGATCTTTGGAACGTTAAGATAACTAGGACTGTCTTGAATGTTTAACTCTTCAATGGGAGAAGATCCATTACAATGTTGGTGCTGCACGTGTGGAAGGGAGAATGTTTGTGAGAACTAAGTCTGGTGTTATATGGTAAACACAGTGCAATATTTGAAAATATAAGAGGTAGGACGGCCTTTAGAGTGTACATTATTATTTTAGTTATATACATATACATTTGATATAAATATTGACGTACCTCGATCTTCAACAAGCAGGGTTTTGCAGTGTTAGTACTGTAAATGGTGGAAGTTCGTGTGTATTTGGGTAAATAAGTTGTCGATATTTAATGTATGTTTATACATGCTGTACTTTGCAGTTTTGCTAAAAAGCATACCTAATGGAACCAAAAGACTTCTCTCCCTTCCTACCACATGGTATCACGTTTGGCACCTACACTGATGACGAGATTTTAGGTCTGAGTGTGAAGGAGTTGACCAACCCCCAGTCATTTGATTCCCTGCAACACCCTACCAGTGGCGGACTGTACGATCCAGCTCTCGGTATGTATGTATATGCAGTCAGGGTTTAAAAAAAGAGTGCACTTTAGCATTGTACACTTCTGATGTGTTATTTAAGAATTGTTACTTGTCTTACAACTTTATTTTTACATTAAAATTCCAGATGTGTAATATGCACACATTTTGCAATTATCACATGTACAGGCAAAGCCAAAAGAATCCTTTGGGACTAAAGATGTCAGTTGTAATGTGAATTTTTGCACCATTGTTACAACATCCTTTGGGTAAAACAAGATGTTTTCACTCTCAGGTCCACAAGACAGAGATGACCAGTGTGAGACCTGTGGTCAGATGAGCCAGTGGTGTCCAGGCCACATGGGACATATATCCTTGCCATTACCTGTGTATAACCCTGTGTTCTTTAAGAACCTATTCCAGGTAGGCAAATGAGTAAATATAATCTGATAGTTTCATTAGATGTGGTTTAGTTATGTTAGTGAAAATTGAATTAAACTTGAACTTAAGAAGTGTGGAAAATATTCAGTACCTTATAGTCCATATATATTTGTTTTAGTTATTTTGTTAGGTCAAACAGCATCAAAGGCTGACCGAAATTAGTGTGTCTGTCTGCTTTTTGTTTTGTAAAGAGGAAGCATGGCATTTTTAAGTATATGCTTGGCTTGTATGTTTTTCTGTCCAATTCTTTTTCTTTCAGATTCTGAAAGGCACATGCTTTTCTTGTAACAGATTGCTTGCCAGGGGTGCCCAATGTTCTCTTATCACCCACCAGCTGACTGCTTTAGATCATGGGTTACTACACATTGTAGGGGAGATGCAGGACTTGTATTCTAATGTACTGAATGAACAGGGAACAGATATAGGCATGGAGGATACAATACAGAGACAGCTGGAAGAGTGCCTCCAGTCAGCACTCGGAGTGAACATAGAAAGTAAGCACATCAAATAATGCACTTTGAATTAGTACAGAGAGATGATAATCACTGGTAAAAGTATACTTTCAACGAACTCCAGGAGTGATGCATTTTGAACTTTTGTGTAATTTATTTATGGAGCCTAAGTCATTCCTGACTTAAAGATTACATACTTTGTAATTCTCAGACTTAACTGTTTTTGTGAAAATGATTTTGAAAACAGACTAATAAAAAGCTACAATTTTTAATAAAATTGACCAATTGATATATTTTCTGCAAATGTTGTAAAACATCAAGAAATTACAATAGGGATAGTGCACTGTACTTATTTTTATTTTATTTTTGTTTTTTCAAGATGGTAACTCCTATCAAGTGAAACACATCACTGAAATGAAGCAGCAACTAATCAAACAATTTCTCAAGGACCACCTTATACCAAAAGGCAAAATATGTGGACACTGCAAGATGCCAGTGAAGCCTATGCGATCAGAACACAACACAAAAATCTTTTTCCAGAAAGGACTAGATAGAAAAAGTGCCAGGGAAATGATTGAGAAGAAAAACAGACAGAAACAGCAAAGAAAGCAAGTGTTATTAATGTTGTTTTGAAATATGATAAACTGTGTATACTCTACATTTACCTGACTAAATGATAGGGAACACATTCTGAATGATTTATATGCTTTTTGAATTTCAAAATTAAAATTATTCATTTTTGTGTAAAAGTGAAGATGTTGGTAATATATTCCAGAAAATGAGTTCTGATCTGTAAGTATGAATATTTTTTTTTGTTTTCTAGGCAAGCCCTGCAGGAGGGTAATTCTGAATACTTGGAAGATGAAGTAGTTGAAATGGAAGATGAAAAGAATGAGCCTTCAGAAGGTAAAAATAGATATGGAGAAGAACAAAGATTTCTTAAAACTAAATTTAAACATCTCCATAGCAAGCAGGCATAAAATAGAGCCAGTGCTGAGAGTAAAATCAATGATTTAGAAAATGCTTCATCTAAACTTTTATATACAGATTATTGACATGTTGAGTAAGGAGAGGTCATCTTATTTCCAGATTTAAATGAAAAGGAAGTGTCTGCAATCAGCGAACAGCTGTACTTGACACCTATGGAGGCACGCAGTCACATACGAAAAGTGTGGAGTAATGATAAGGCAGTTTTCATGAAACTGTTTGGGGCTTTAATTATGAAAAACTCACACAAATACCCAACAGATATCTTCTTCTTGGATGTTGTGTCTGTAGCACCAAACAGATTTAGACCGGTAAAAATGTTGTCTTAGAATACTAATATAACTGTTTCAGTTGAAATACACATTATGCTATAATGTAAGTACCATAAAAGAGAAAATTGTGACATTTTTTTTTTGAAATCCAAGCATTACAGTAGCTTTTTTAAGAGAAAAAAGTTCCAAATATTGTTTGATTCATTTGGAGAAGATTATATGTGTGATTGAACAGACATTTATCTTTCGTAATGTAGATGGCTGTGATGAAAGAGAGAAAATATGAACATCCCCAGTCAGGGAATCTTAGTAAAGTTCTCCTAGATGCCATTACTATACGTCAAATATTGGCAGATATTCAGAGATCAGAGAAAGAAGGTGCTGATATAACACGCTCTGAAGAAGAAACGGTGAGTGGGCTGTAGTTTTATTAATTGTGTTTAGTTGTACAAGTTACAAATAAATGCCCACGTTTTAACAAATTTTGAATATCATCATAGCGAGAAATAAAGAAAAGGCTGGACTAAGTGATATTGGTGCATAGTAGATGAGGAAACAAACAGAAACCTGTTAAATGATGGTCAAATAATTAGTAACCAGAAGGATAATTGTAAACAAGATATATATATATATATATATATATATATATATATATATATATATATATATATATATATATATATATATATATATATATAAACAAATCACATTGGGTTTATGTAAAAAACAATTGTTCAGCCAAATTATTTAGTCTACATGGATTATTTAAAGTATATTGTATATTTATCTCTTTCAGACTCTTCTTGAAAGTGTTCCTGGGAAAAGTCTGACAGAAAAGCTACAGAATGTCTGGGTCAGGATGCAAACCCAAGTGAACTGTGTAGTGGACAGTGAATTAGATAAAATGTCCACTGATAAACACCCAGGAATAAAACAGGTTAGAGTCAGGAAAAACCAACGGAGGATTATCTAGTTTAATTGTTTTTGGATAAAATTCTTATTTACAGGAGGTGCACTATTTTCCCAAAACAAAATGCATATTCAGTCCATTTTTCTAAAAAAAATGGTGAGGTAAAAATTTGAAATCATTTCCCTTATAATTGTTCTATGGCCCATTGAAAAAAAAAATTAAATGCCTTGGACTTGATATTTAGATTTGCTAAGATTATTGTCACGATGTTGTTTTTTAGAGTGAACTAAATGTTTAGATTGATTATCAGACTTTGGTTGTATGAAGCACAGATCCCCTTGTTATTTGACAGATCTTCATCTAGATGTTAAGCTGCCAGCTTATATGAATCATAAACGATATTTCTAGTTACTTGAGAAGAAGGAGGGTCTGTTTAGGAAGCACATGATGGGGAAGAGGGTGAACTATGCTGCTAGATCCGTCATCTCACCAGACCCTTATATTAACACTGATGAGATAGGGATACCGATGGTGTTTGCTCTTAAACTGACCTATCCTCAGCCGGTCACTCCTTGGAATGTCCAAGAGCTGAGGCAAGCTGTCATCAATGGACCAAGGCAACATCCTGGGTAAGGAACTGCAGTTGAATGGAGCTGCAGATGATGCTGAATTCCATACAGTTATGAAGTGAAATACTTCTGAATTGTGATTTCAACCAATGGGCCATTTTTTTTTTCACTTAAAATTTCATTTCAAATTGTTTTAAACTGTTATAATTGTTAGGCCTATGAAAGGAAATATATGGATGAATATATATTAAAAAACGTGATGGAATGCATTCAAAGTTGCTTTATTACATATCATATATTATCTATCAGCTGATATGATCTGGTGTTGTAGTGCTGTATTTGCTGAAAATGAAACTTATAATTGTTAGGCCTATTAAAGGAAATGTATTGATTGAAAATATTTAAAAAACATGACAGAATGGATTTAAAATCATTACATTTCATAATCATTTATCTATAAGCTCATATGATCTGGTGTTGTAGTGCTGTATTTGTTGAGAATGAAGATGGTACCAGGATCATGTTGAACCCCACAGATGTCAGACAGAGGGAAGCCATAGCCAAGGAATTGCTGACACCAAGCACATTTTATCATGGACCCCCAGAGAGCAAGAAGGTAAACTGGGCAACAGCCACAAGTCTTGTGTCAGTATTGTATTTGGATCAATTACTGAAATAATTCTCATGCCAGGAAATGATAACACATTTTGTTTGGGGGGCTGGCAATTAATAGTTCTGTAATTTAGGACAGGCGTGTCAGCAGCAAACTGATTTGTTGAAAATGATGCTTTGGAAATTAATTTTAATATATTTAATGTATCAAATGAAAATTTATTATTACAGGTGCTACGACATTTAAAGAATGGAGATGTTCTGTTGTTAAACAGGCAGCCAACTCTTCATAGACCAAGTATACAGGCACACAAGGTATGTAAGTCAAAACAGATAATCAGGAGTGTTATTTTTTTAAATAATAGTTATGTTATGTTAGGTTTGGTAACTCAGAAAAATATACAATCACTTTTACATAAAGATCTTGGTGTCATACATGCATGTTATTTCCAGGCCCGTGTGTTGCCAGCGGAGAAAACATTACGTCTTCATTATGCCAACTGTAAGGCCTACAATGCTGACTTTGATGGAGATGAAATGAATGCTCACTTTGTCCAAGATGAGATAGCCAGGGCTGAGGCTTACACAATAGGTAATCTCACACACATCCTCTTGTTTGTATTTTTGTATTTTTTGTGTCATCATAACATATAACACATTTTTATTACACTTTGATTATGGCTATCTGTAAACATTATTTAGAATATTTGATATGTTTCCGAAAGTTTTTCCATACATAGTTTCCTTGTATTTTAGCCAGCACCAACTTCCAGTACTTGGTCCCCAAAGACGGGACACCACTTGCTGGCTTGATTCAAGACCACATGGTCTCTGGTGTGATGCTTACTATGAGAGGGCGGTTCTTTAACAGGTGAGTGACGGGTCACATAGTCTTTGGAATGATGCTTACAATGAGAGGGAAGTTCTTTAGCAGGTGAGTGACAGGTCAGGTACAAGATCATATGGTCTTTGGCATGATGCTCACTGTTAGAGAGTGGTTCTTTAGTAGGTGAACAGCAGGTCAGGTACAAGATCACTTTGTCTTAGATGAGGCACTGGATCATTCCCATCCATAGTGACCAATTTTTATTTAATATAAAGAAATCATTTATTCATAACTGTCAACCTGATACGGAGGATTGTAAATTTTGTACAGCTTTTGTTTAAAGCACATGAAATAATCAGTTTACCAGACTTATTATGATATCTTTATTTCAGAGGAGACTACCAGCAGCTTGTATATGCAGCACTTACAGATAAATATGGACCAGTGAAAATGCTGAGACCAGGCATGATTAAGCCAGTGAAATTATGGTCAGGAAAACAAGTAAGTCATCACCATCTCTCACCATGATAGATATTTCAAATACTTAAATATGTAACATATAATCTGGGATTAACTATAGATTAAAAAATTGCCTTTATTAAAAAACTTAAATGGTTTTCTGCTGGAAGAAGTAGTTTTTAATGTAGCTTATTCAAAGAATTATTTATTTCCCAGGTCCTTTCTACTGTGCTGCTGAACCTGATTCCTGAAGGCAAACCAGCTTTGAACCTGCATGGCAAAGCAAAGATAGCTGCCAAGGTGAGAATTTCCCCTATTTGCATTTCCTTTTTCTCTTGAAAGCAGTTACCTCTGTTAACCATACCATGCATTACTTGTAATTCATTTAAGAGGGGAAGCATACAAAATCTAATATTTTAGCATTAAAATGCAGTCAACTGTGCCATTTGTTTTACGACAACTTACCTGTAAAAGGTGTGTGACCATTATGAAAAACAGTCCTGCTTTTCAACTCATTATTTTTTTATTTGATTAACAAAATAACTTAATTTGTAATATAAGTACCTACTAGTCATTTCATGTAATATGAACCAAACTGATTTCTGCAGAACTGGTTAGCTGGTCAGCCGAGGGCATGGTTGGCCGGAGGACAAGCCCTGAAGGATGAGTCCATGAGTGAATCTGAGGTGGTCATCCGGTCAGGAGAACTGCTGTGTGGGGTACTGGACAAGGGGCACTATGGACCCACGCCGTATGGTTTAGTGCACTGTTGCTATGAGGCAAGTATGGATGGGACTGCATAATAGCATTGCGGGATTAATGTCATCAAATAGTTGTCCATTTTGTGCATGTTGGAATGTTTTGTTACTTGAATAATGTAACTTTCTCATCTTAGTACAGTCTTCTTGCTACAAACATGTAACATGATAATGCACAGGGACGTTCTTGTAATGTCTTCCCGCAGATAAGTACAATACTAATATAGAATGACATGTCTTTTCTTTTTGTAGCTATATGGAGGAGTAGTGGCCTGCAAACTGTTGACAAGTTTAGCCAAACTCTTTACAACCTTTCTTCAGCAACATGGGTTCACTTTAGGCCCTGAGGATATTTTGGTGACCCCACAGGTAAACAAGTTGAATCAAGGTGTTGTGTCTAAGAAGATATTAATGTTGCTCTATCCTTATTCTTTTTACTTTAAGTGCTGTCAACTGATTACTGCTGTGAATATATTTGAAGATAAAGTATTGTATTTAAAAAAAGATAAATATTCAAGACTTTTCTCTTCTCCTCTCCCGTAGGCTGACGTGAAGAGAAAGAAGAATGTGGATGCCTCTCGGCTGTGTGGGGATGAGGCGGCAGCCAAAGCCATGGGTGTAAATTCCCCAGATGACACTAAAACCCTGCTGCAGAAGTTAGAGAAAGCACATTATAACAAAGATGGACGCCATATGATGGAGCTAGACCTGGCCATGAAGCAGAAAACAGATGAATATCAGAATAACATAGCAAAGTAAGATTGTGTTATAGTGACTCTTTGCATAAATTTGTAATATTATATTTTATAAAGTAAATATGATAGACAGTATATTTTGTTATTTTTTTCACATAACTTTGACTTGCTTATTTCTTGTTGTTCTAGAGTTTGTATGCCACATGGGCTACAGAAAATATTTCCAAATAATAATTTACAGTTAATGGTCCAGTCTGGTGCTAAAGGGTCATCAGTAAGTACATGTTTCATAACACTTTTATCACATAGGAATTCTGTTTAACACGTGATATAAACTCATGTATCTCGAAAAAAATGTTTAGTCGGAGCATAGATGGAGCAGTTGCCTTCAGCTTAGTGCTATTATGTACCCACTTGCCAACCAGAGTCTGTTCTTTATTGTGGCATTAATCAAGGACTTCTTTTCTGATCCCTATGCCTGTTGGAAAAAATATGGCTTTGAATCCCTGATTATGAGTGTTTGTATGTGTTTCAAAGACAAATACATTTTTTCATTTTCATAATGTTCTCTTTAACGAAGCATTAGCTTTTTAGTGTGGCAATTCTCTACATTATTCAGTATAATACACATTTGATCTTACGCTTGGATTATATGTATATTTTTACTCCTAGGTGAACTGTATGCAGATCTCATGCCTTCTAGGTCAGATAGAGTTAGAAGGTCGTCGACCCCCTCTCATGCTCAGTGGGAGATCATTGCCCTCTTTTCTCCCCTATGACACATCCCCCAGGGCGGGAGGGTTTGTGGACGGCAGGTTTCTTACTGGGATTAGACCTCAGGAATATTTCTATCATTGTATGGCAGGCAGAGAGGTATGACTAGCCATTGTGACACATATTTCTGCTGTTTATAATTAATAATAACTTATTCAGTTATATATGTATGTAAACTTTACACCAGAAATTCTGATCTCTTCACATGGATAACAAAGTGAAACAATAATAATGATAATAATGATTAAAAAAATCATCAGTTTTCGTCCATTTAGATGTGAAAATAAAATGAGATCTGGAGATAGATGCATAAATATGAAAAGATTGAAACTTAAAGTGATTAGTTATTAGAAATAGATGCAAATTTCGAATGTAACATTTATTTTCACCAATGTCCAGACTCGGCATAAATTTGCCTTGCTGTACATGTAGGCACTGTCTTATATTTAACCATTTGTTGAATTAGTTTGTAACCTTTTTGCACAGTGTGAAGTCTGTTTGGCAGAAGCAAAGATCCCTCATTAGAGACTTCATAATTGCAGGGTTTGATAGACACAGCTGTGAAGACCAGTAGAAGTGGCTACTTACAGAGATGTATCATCAAACATCTGGAGGGTATTATGGTCAACTATGACATGTCAGTGAGGGACAGTGACGGTAGCGTGGTCCAGGTAATGGGGGAAATGATGTGTTGCCATGAAAAGTATTACAATTGTATAGTTAATGTAATGTGAATCATTTGAATCAGGGGTAGATTTAGGGTGTCTTCTGGTCTTCCGGAAGACGGTCAGACTTTCAAGTTTACATTGGCCGGTATCTAATTTTTTCTGTCGGAAGACAGTCAGAAATGGAGGATGGATCAACAGGGATAAATTGGAAGACTGTCAGAAAAAAACTCTGGATCCGCCCCTGTGAATGTTAGCTTATGTAAACTTTTATTAAATGAAGTATTATACTAAATATTACCCAATTTTAATATTTTTTTCTATATGTGTGGTTGTTTTAGAGATACAAAGGCCAAAATCAAAAACAAAAGCAAAAATTAAGTATTGCTTTTATTTACCCGATTTAGCAGTCTCAGAAAGCTGATGGGATAGTCATTAGCACTGCTTGCAGTAAAAGAATAAAGAAAAATGAAATGCTTCTCTCCAGGTTGTTAAATTATAGATTAAGTCTAATTTGATTTTCTTTTTCAGTTTCAATATGGTGAAGACAGCTTGGACATTCTGAAAACACCATTCTTAAACAAGAAACAGTTTCCCTTCCTAATAAGCAACCAGAATGTTGTCCTTAATGAGACAGAGTTGAAGAGAACAGAAAGCATTGTGGACACTACCACAGCTGGAACACTGCACAAAAAGGTGAAATAGATTTTCAGGAAGAAAAGGGCGGGTGTTTGGTTAACCACATAATTTTTATACATGTATACATAATTTAAAGCAGAAAATATGTATCACATTGTTTTACAATAATTGTAGAAAAGGATATATATTCCATTATTTCGTAAAATTTTTTTAGAATTTGACATCTTGCTTACTAAGTGCAATTTCTGACAAACTCAGGATTTGATTTTGTAAGAATTTTTTTTGAATTGTATCACATTGAGATTTTTTTATGCTGTATTTTCAGAAATGAAAATGTGTTTATGTCTCTAAGCATAAGTGCATGCTATATGTCTTTTTCAAAGTTTTAAACAACACAGTTGTTAAATTGATATTCATTTTGCCTTTGTTAGCTCAAAAAGTGGCACAAAAAGAACCCCAGTTCATCCAAGACAAGGACATCTGGATTCCTCAGCTACAGTCAGAAGGTGTGGGGTTCTATCACTGAGCAGCACCCAGACACTGAGCTGGGAAGTCATGGGAGAAGTAAAGCCACTGAGGCTGTATGTGCAGCATGGAGGCAGCTTGAGGAGAAAAAGAAAAGAAAGTTAGAGAAACGCCACTCTCGCTGCCCAGACCCTGTGGCAGCTGACCTTAGCCCTGCACGATATTTTGGATCTCTTTCTGAAAGCATGCTTGAAATGATGGATGAATATATCAAGAAAAATCCTGATAATGTATGTATCATTGTTTATGTTGGTCAAATTAAGTTAGAAATAGAGCGACTTTCACAAATAATTTAAGAAGTCTAATAGCACAAATTCTATTTCTTTTTTTTTTGTTTTTATTATTGGATGCCTTTACTTTCTGCACATGTTGATAATATTCACAACAGTACAGCCTTTATGTTAGTTAGAGTATTGTAAAAGGATTAGAAATAAGCAACTGCATGATGTTAGTTAGAGTATTGTAAAAAGATTAGAAATAAGCAACTGCATGACTTCTTAATTGTGGTTGTTACTTGCTTCATGGCTGCATATTTTAATGAGTTCAGTTCCGCTTGTGGGTAGCATTTTCATAGAAGTAAATATATTCTATTTCAGTTGTTGGTAGATGACACTGAGACTCCGGTCACTCCTGGGCACATCTCTACTGACCGGTTCAAGACAATGCTCTTCTCAAGAACTATGAACTGTCTAGCTGAGCCGGGGGAAGCTGTAGGGTTACTTGCTGCTCAGGTAAGTTCATTCTTATCTTACATTTCTCAAATTTTTTGAAATTAATGTTTGGGCAAGTATACATGACTTTGCATCATTTTAAAAATCTATTTTGTTTTTATCAAAAAATAATGTATTTATATTTATTTATATATTTATATGTATGGCATAAATATTTCAGTCTATTGGAGAACCCTCCACACAGATGACACTGAATACTTTTCACTTTGCTGGGCGTGGTGAAATGAACGTAACTCTGGGTATTCCTCGACTGCGTGAAATCCTCATGGTCGCTAGTGCCAATATAAAGACCCCAAACATGGACATCCCCATTCTCAACACTGAGTATGCTAAAAAGAAAGCCAAACCACTGCAGCTCAAGTTGAACAAGGTTGTTTTGGCCCAGGTGAGTTTGTTTTGTTTGGTTGAGTGACACATGAGTGTGATAGTTGAGATTAAGTGGAAGGCCAGGTTATTGTGTTAGTTGGATCAACAATTCATGAAGATATTTTAACAAACTAGTATCTGTAAACTTTCACCATGTGTTGTTATTTCAAAATTGTTAACTATTCTGCTGTATTTTCAGGTGCTTGAAGATGTAAAAGTGTGTGAATATTTGGCTGTGAAAAATAAGGTGTAAGTTTTTTTATGACATTTCACTTCACTGCTGATCCTTCAGATATTTGGAATCATAATCATTGGATGTGGAAAAACTGGAAGTATTTAAGATTGCGTTTGCTCAGAGTAAATGGTTGATTAATGAATGCTTGGTAATTGATACGTGCACAAACAAAAAACTTCTTCAGAATTAAAATTCATCTCAATTTTAATTTATAGCATAGATATTTTTTCTTTCAGAGATAAAAGCAGGATGTACAGACTGACTTTTAAGTTTCTACCATATGAAACCTACAAGAAGGACTTCTGTGTCACCCCGAGCAAGGTGCTGTCTTACATGGAAAAGAAATTCATCAGACATCTGTGTGATGCTGTGAAAAAGAGAATCTTGGAACTGTCGAAGGCAAAGTAAGTAGCTACTGTAGGGTCATATGTAAGTTTTGATTTTAATGATATATTTTCTATGGTATGTGATATGTATATGTTGCAGCTGAATATTCACTGTGTTGCTTATGATGGGTACAGCTCAGTAGATCTAATACTTCCAGACATCTGCATTCCTAATTGAGATTTTAAACTTGTCATTCCCCACTTAATGACTTGACAGTATTACTTAAATCAATATTAAAATTAATAACTCAAGATTGAGTCAAGAATTACGATCAAGTCTGATCATTATTCTTGTCACTATGCATATCTTCATGTGCTTATTTCATAAGTACAGGGCTGAGACATTTTTGACTTATTCTCTATCAATTTCTCACCTGCACTTTTCAGAATGGTAAGCACTGCCACAGTAGTAGAGAGAAAAAGACCTCAGACAGAAAATGAGCCTGCTAACAATACTGCCAATGAGGAGGATGACCTGGCATCTGATGATGACTTGAATGATGGGGATGCTGCTGCAGTGAAGGAAAGGGAGAGACAGATGCAGGAGAGAGATTATCAGGGAGAAGAGGAGGAGAAGGAAGAGGTTGGGGAAGAGGAGGAAGAATCAGGTTTTGTATTCATTGTGGTACAGCATATAATAGAGAGAGTTACCATGAAAAGAGGATGATAACATTTTTTATTATGACGTAGGAGAGGGATGTATGTGATAGACAAGCATATTTTCAGAGCAAATTAAATGTAAATTCTTTGACTTTTAGTTGCACAGTGTGAAGGTTTTAAAGTGAAAAGTATAAAGTACAAAATTTTTTTCATTTTGTTTTGGAGTGGTAAGATATTGTATTGATGATTTATCTATATCTTTGTTTCTTTGATTTAATATATATCATATTGCAGATGATGACCTTGAAGAGGAGGACTGGTCTATAGATGGCAGTAGTATCGGTCAGTCAGAGTCAGACATGTCCAGGCCGGTGACTCCAGAACCTGGACTTGCCTCTTCCAAAGTATCAAAGAAAAAGAGTAAAAAGAAGAAAAGGAAAGTGGAAATGGATGAAATTAGAGTGAATGTAAGTTCTTGTTGACATCAAATTGTCATATTGCTTGATTGTAAACTTTGTTTCTTTTAAAAAAGCTGAATTATATATTGCACTGTTCCAGGCTGTGCCTTATAGTCCCCAGTGGGTACACTGTTATACGATATAATATGCTGTTCCAGGCTGTGTTATGCAGTCACCAGTGGGTACACAGTTATACTATATAATATACTGTTTCAGGCCATGTTATGCAGTCACCAGTGGGTACACAGTTATATTTTATAATACTAGTATACTGTTTCAGGCTATGTTATGCAGTCACCAGTGGGTACACAGTTATACTATATAATATACTGTTTCAGGCTATGTTATGCAGTCACCAGTGGATACATATAGCTATACTATATAATATACTGTTTCAGGCTGTGTTATGCAGTCACCAGTGGGTACACAGTTATACTATATAATATACTGTTTCAGGCTATGTTATGCAGTCATCAGTGAGTACACAGTTATATTTTATAATACTAGTATGCTGTTTCAGGCTGTGTTATGCAGTCACCAGTGGGTACACAGTTATACCTATGATGCAGACAGTGAAGAGAAGTGTCAGGTCACACTCAAGGTAAGAAGACAAAAACCAGATTATTCTTTCACAACTAAGGTTTTTGTGCTTCACTTCTCTCTAGTATTAAAGATGATTTAAAACAAAAATATCTTCACATTCGAAAAGCAACTTGTGATAATACTAAAATATAGTTTGCATAATAGACTAAATTTTAATTCTAGGAATAGATTTTTAAAATTCCCTTATACGTCTGTCTGTTCATGTTGCCAGAGTTGAAGTCAAAATGAGAGCTGTGCACATTTCTCCTTATTTTTTTTTACATTCTGATTTTATATGTAAAAAATTCTGGCCATTTTAAATGATTATATCCAAATCAATGCAGTCTTGATACAGGCACTGTGTGGCACATTAGTTTCATGTACATGTAAATCTCTCTTGTTTGTTAAATTTTATTTAAGATTAGATAAAAAATATCTATACAGTTCTTGTTTGTCCATGAGTAACTTCAGAAAGACATATATTCTCTTGTTCCAGCTTGCCCTCTCAGACACCAGGTTTGACATGGCCTCTCTGATAGAGAGTGAGGCCAGGCGAGCAGTGGTTCACCAGGTTCAGGGGATCACCAGGGCAATCCTGGGGGAGGTGAAAACACCAGGGCAAGAAGGAACACACCTCAGGACAGAGGGGGTTAATATTGTGGTAAGATCATGTTTGATAAGTGCCCAGTGCAGTGGACACAATGTGCTATTGAGTTCGTTTTTCTCAAGCTAGAGTGGGTGGGGAGGTACTTGAAATTTTTACACATGTACATCTTTTTTATCACAAGTCCAGAACTAGATTATTTTCATACTTGTAAGTGAGCAAAAGACTGGTTCGACTAAGTTTATCAAATTGATTGATGTTACTAAAAATCATCATTGTTGGTCTTTGATTTTAGGAAATGTACCAGTATGACCGTGTCCTTGACCTTGACAGACTGTACACCAATGATATCCATGCTATAGCAGAGACGTATGGTATAGAAGCTGCAGCCAGGGCTATTTTAAAGGTGATACTGATATTCAATTCATTGGCTCTTTAAAAAGTTGGCAAATAAAAAGTAAGTAACTTAACATAAGGAACTTACATTAACATCCTCCTCTCAAAATCTGGGTTTTTGGTGAGCTGAAAAATATATAGAGTAGGCCATTGTGAAAAACTATTTAACTCCAGTTACATGTATAGTAAGCAAAATTTTAAAAATGCTTTCCAGGAATGCAGAGATGTGTTTGCTGCCTATGGCATTCAGGTTGACTATCGACACCTCTCCCTTATAGCAGACTATATGACCTTTGAAGGAAGTTATAAGCCTTTCAATAGAATGGGAATTGAATCCAACTCCTCGCCATTGCAGAAAATGAGCTTCGAAACCACCATGCATTTTCTCAAACAAACCACCATCTCAGGTAAGGTTTTGTGGGAGTCTTGAAGGGGGCCTGATATATTTCTGCTGTGGGCTTATGGGTGCAGTGGTCTTAACGTGAAATAGATATTTCAAGATTCTTTTTAGCAGAACGTGCTTTATCACAAATTTTGATTGTCAGATTATTGCACTAACAAACTTTCTTTCTAACTTTCTCACTTTCATTTTGAAGTATAAATGCAAGCATTGGTATAAAGTCCAATATTTGTTTTGTTATTTGTCTTTTAGAATGGTATTTCAAATTTAATTGCTTTACTTGTGTTTACAGGTTCCAAGGATGATTTGAAGTCTCCGTCTGCCCGTCTGGTAGTAGGCAGAGTGGTGGATGTGGGTACAGGAAGCTTTGGACTGAGACAACCACTCATAGTATCATAACATGCATGATGAACATGATTGGTACTAATGTATAAAATAGGCATTTGTTTCATTTCATTAAAGATATTTAAGAACAGTCTTTGAAAGGGCAATGGATGACGAATGTGAAACTTGTGACTTTGAATATGTTAACTGAGTGATCACTGGTTGTGGTGAAGACAACCTTGGACAATATTTCTCAGCATAACAGTCCACCAGGTATTGGCTCAACAGTATGGAATGAGACTAAAACAAGTCAGAATCAAGAACAATTAGTCATTGAAATTTTCCCATCTCCATTGAATGCCTACTAGTAGGGAGAAACAGACCCTGAGGTTAATCTTTGGAGGACATATTTATGTAAATGTTTAAGCACAGGAAGGATGGGACATGGCATTAGGTGCTGGTTCATTACCTAAGGGGATGTGCAGAGTGGAGTGGTTTTGGCTGGAGTTAAAAAGTGAACTTGTACAACAGGTGAACTGCTATGGAATCCATCCAAAAACAACATCTTCATGCTGTGACTTAGTGGTTGCATTAGACCTGTTTGAAGTACAAAGAGAATATCACATTTACAGGAATTCAGAATGGGTAGTGCTTGGTGTACATCATGTACTTTATTGTGATAATTGAAGACAAATGTAATGGACACTTATTTTTGTTAAGATAAAAAGGTGCAAGTGCAAATTATTTTACTGAGTAACTGTTTTTCATTAAAATGAGATGTATAACTTTCGTAAAATGTCTTTTGTTATTTAAACAAAATAGAATAAAAAAATGAACATGCCATTTTTTTTCAGTAGTTTTATTTGTTATATTTATTTACATGAGAGAAAGGTACATCTATCAACAACATTGATACAAAGTGATTGTACAGTGCAATTTATTTTCCTGAGAAATTTGACATCTATTTAGACAGTTTTGATTTTCAAGCTATTTATGAATCTGTATGAAATGAGAAAACTTTGCCAGTGATCACATAGAAACGTCTAGTTACCTGCTTGCTTAATGTATTTACCAATTTATTTTGGAATGTTTTTTTTTTTTTTTTGTTTCTGCTAAAATGCAACTCTTCATTTACATTTACCAGTGTGACATGGCTCTCCTGCACATGTGACACTTGATCTTGGACATTTGTGTCACCATTACCAAATTTCTCATCAAACTGAATGTAACGCTACCCAAGTTAAACCACAGGGCGCATGTCAAACTTTCTTCATGCTATATGACCAATCTTTAACACACAAACACCTCCTTCAACCTCACTCTGCTTTAGTATCGGCAAGGAGACGGCTTCATATAGCTAAGGTCCTGTGAATCCACCTTTTGCATTTGTTTTCTCACTATGGCAAATTGAACTGGAATGTTCGCAGCTGTGACAGCTCAATCCTGGGTAATGTGCAGTAACAATGTAACAGCTAGCCCAGACAGGAATGTTTTAATTTTAACTCTTAATGCTGCCTATTTTAGAAGACTGCACAAGATTTTTTTTCCGCGGAAAATGGAACTTCTATCAAACTTAAAGCTAATTTAATGTTGCATGCCTTAATAAGTCCCTTTTACCCATGGGTCATTTCCCCCAGTACCAGATAAGGTGTCTGCATACAGTTGGTTTATCACGCAATACATGTATATCATCTTAGCATACAAGACGTGGCTGAGTGCCAAGTTACAAATTACTGATATCCGTAATATACCCATTACACATTATCAGATTGCAAAAATGGGGCAATGGCCGTTACAGAGACAAAGATGAACTTGGTGTCTCTTAACATTGTAAGGCATCAATTTACGCAAAAAAAAAAATTTAATTACTGCTGTTTACAATATGGTTTATTATTATGTTGCCAGTGACAGGTGCCAAAAGAGTCATATAGGTATATGACACTGCACCTGCCATTTCAAAGGTGGACGACTTTCTCTTCATCCTGCACCTTGATGCTGTTGTTAAGAGTCAACATCTTTTTGATGAAATTTTTGTTTTAGTTTGGTACTTTAAAAGGTGAAGGTTATACACAGAATACTATGTTTCAGTTATCTATTTTGTCTTCTTTGCTGAGAATAGCAACTTCTTGATGAAAATTTGATAAATGGCTCATTATTTAAGGGGAAAAAAAATCCACAGCAGAGGTACCTGACCCTGAGATAATAGCTCTTAAGTTAATTATAGCTGACTGTCTGATCTTTTGTTTCAGCCAATGAAAAGGGATCTTTTTCCAATTGGTGAACACTCAGTTTGCATTAGGTCCATGACCTCACTGTATTGCAGACAGATTCCAAGAAAGAGGGAATGTTCCTTCCAGGCAGAGGCAGCAATGTCTTTAAATATACCAGCTTGCATTAACTTGTACCGTCAGTTGTGTCTACTGTGGCGTTGTGAAGCTGGGGATTCGTACTCATTGCTGGTCCCTTTACTGGCTGTGTAATAAGCACCCCTCTCCTGTTGCTCATAACTAAAAGTAGGAATGACAGACAGATAGATGATTTAGTTCAGACCTCGAAACAAGATGTTATCTTCTAAGGAAATGTCTGAAGACAAATCTAGCAATAAATCTTCAGTTTCATTATTTTTGAATGGAAGATTACCATCAAGTTTTTTAAAAATAATGCTTGAGTAGGTTTGTCAAATGATTGAATTTTGCCAAGAGGATGTAAATATATCTTTTAACAAATGAGCATTGCATTCAGAGCACTATTAAGTCAAAATACAGGTTTTTTATCAAGTCGCATATGACCTGCTATTCACATAAAATTTTAATCTTTGGAAGATTATATGTACCTGCCTGAGAAAATATCTACCTTTCTTCTTGTGAGTACCTCAAGGGTTCTGAGGCTGCTCTCTCTGCCTTGTTTCTGTCCTTGGCACTATGGCGGCCAGGTTTGGGCACTATACTACTGCTGGGCTTGGCACTGATAAAACCAGTCAGTTTATAGTAATCTAGGAATGTCCGGGCAAGATTACGCCCAAGTTTCATATCTTGAATGGGGTTAAGGGGAAACAATCACTTCACTATGATGGTGTTGTGTTGGATTGTTTATAAATGTTCTAAAGAAAACAGCAACTCATTATGGGAGTTCATGTAGAAATTCACCTCTACACATTTTTTGGGGTCATGGTCAATATAATTTGCAGAAAAAATAATCATTCTATTTTTATCTTAGTACAGCTAAGGCTGGTGATAGTAGGTGCTGTAACTTGCTACTAGGTGAAGGAAAACCAAATCAAATCCTAGCAATGAAAAAAAATTAATTTTGCTCATTCTACAAAAATTTACAGACCTCAAACAATTATTGCTGTTTGCTATGACCTGCCTCAGATTTGAGAGCACGAATGCCCAAATTAACAACTCTAACCAAGATTTCAGTGCACAAACATGTAATTACTAGCCAGCCCAGGACTATTTTTAATATGGAGAAACATACAAGAAAAAGCACCTTAAAGCTTTCAGAGATTCCTTGTCAAAAAACAGTGGCATCTTCTCCTCTTTCTTCTTCTTTGACGAAAGACAAAGAATAAACAAAAAGTCTCAACACATATCAAACCAACATACTTAAATAATCTACTATCCAAATTAATATGGCATAAATGCACTCTCGACAATCTCCAGCACGTAGATGTACCGAACAGGTAAGTGGACCTGCCGTTCGTGTTTTGTAGCGCAGTGTTTGTGGCTGCAAATTTTACATTTGTGCTACGAAATCCTTTGTGCAATGGAGATGTTAATTTGGGCATTCATAATCACAAATCTGGGGCAAAAGTTTCCAAATGCTAGGACCTGAATTAATTCCACAACATCCAACTTTTAGTTCTCAGGAGACCCCCATAAACCGTTTCCTTCCCATCTTTCCCTTGAGCAATATATGTCATAACGGTAGGTTTTATGGTTATGGGAAATACATGGGAAAATAAAATACATATTTTATGATTGTCTGACAATATTTGGAATGCCTTTGTTTCAGCTACAAAGGGTTTATTTGAGCATATTCCAAATGGTGTAGAACATACTGCTTGCTCTGAATAAACACTTAAAAATGCTTGTTAATTCAAAATGGAGTTAATAGTGTAACTGTGTAAAAAAAAAATCCAAAACTATTTCAACAAGAACTGATCATAGTCATGTCACTTTTTTTTTTAGCTTTCTGAATATGTAGAAAGGTGCAATTTATATTGGAAACTGGTTGATATTTTAATTTTAGAACATGAGATACTGATGGGATGGATGATAGTCCATGTTCTTGAATTCACACACACACACACATTTGCACAGATGTGTGCACATCCACACACTAAACAATACACTATATACAAATACTCTGGCAATGAGACAGTAGAAGGATACAAGCCTCCTCAGTGTAAGGCAATGCTGTACTGGCCCCATTAGTCAGGTAGCTGAAGAAGGACACTTCCAATGTGTAGCAATGGGACTCATCTAGACAGCCACCCAGGGTCCTGGAACATATGACTTTATATTAAGACTCCATGATACTAGTAACTAATCATACTTAAAAATACAGACTCACTTTAGAAATGAATGTTAAAATAAAATTTTCAATACCTGTACAACTGGAGACATATACTTAGTTTTATTCATTTATTTTTTTACCTTTAGATTAATGATACAAATATACTCAGAATCACAATGGCAATGGATGATGGTATGTTTGTTATGTGGACTGATTAAAATATTGATTGTTTGTACAATATACTGTTGAGGAGATGCATTTTCCATTTCTTGTGGTATTATGTCAATAATAGTCAATCCTGTGGAAAAATGGCAGCATTGGAATAGGCAGTGTGGAGGAGAAATCCTATTATATTTCTGACAAAATTTTGAAATATAAATATAAATGAAATAGAAATATAAATGTATCTGTCAGAAAATCAATTTATCAATGATCAGAAAAGAGTTATGGGAAATAAGACAACAGACTTAACATGAAAAAGCATGATTATAATATGACAACTCATAATGCATTTAATTGATAAATCCTTCCAAAGTACAGTTGTTGTCTGGTTGAAATGAAAGCTATATATATATGCATGCTGGTGAAATAATGGCAGGGAATGGCTAACAGGTTGTTTTATAACTTTGCACAACTTAAAAGCCAGCAGTTTATACTCAGAGCATGAGAGAAAACACCACCCACAGAACATTACACCATTTAGTTTACATGCTACCACAAGCATTCTCAACAGTTCCTCCGCCCACTCGTATGGCCAGCTACTTGAGTACTTGATTCTGTCAAGTTAAAAAGGCCAAGACTGCTATACTAAGGTTTGTGGAAGTAAAATGAGACAAGCAATATAAGAACAAAGACAAATGGTAAGACTTTTTGCTCTAAGAAATTTCATGTGTATCTTTTTGTTATGTTTTCACATCTATATTTGTACTCATTGCAGTGGTTAACTAACAGATGTTAGATGTTAGACTGGGAATTGGTAGAGGAAGGAAAGTGAAGTCAGGATTGTATTATTAAAAATCCTTTTATTTTATAATTGGTTTTGACAAGAACTAAGGCAAAGACCTGAGTCAGTGATAAAAACAAACACTTGCCATTGATTTGGTTTACACTAATATTTAGTATTGGGAGGGTAATGAAGAAGATGGGTTGACCAGCAATAAGCACAGTTGTATCACTGTGTTCTAGGCTTTTTTTCTTAACTCCATACCTGACAGAGAACAGTTATCCCTGCACTTTTGTGACAAACGTCAGGAATAATTTCTATTGTTGCTAGTTATTAAAAAAAGAATAGAAAAGAAAAACAGCATTTTCCCCTAGTGACAGCCAACACAAGCAGACAACTGCTCCATTGACTAAGACATTGGACACTGCACCTCTCCTGCACTTTGACTTCCAGGCTAAAACAACAAGACAATCAGCCAGTGAGGAAATGAAAGCCACTTGATTGAAGGTGGGATACAAACCTCAACCACAGCCATACAAATGTCTCATAAAATTACCGTCTGATGAAATCACTGAAATGTGACATGAGCTGTATTACACACAACACTAGACTTGCATTACATTCATTCATTTATTCATTTATAAAAAAAAATGAGCCCTGACATTTATCTGATATATAGAATCTGATATTAATCATTTAAATCCTACCAAGTGGTCTCATAAAAGGTTAAAACAATACAAAACTATCTGCCCTAATATCAGAAAAAATATAGCATGTTGGTTCATACATAAAACATTTGGTTTCAATATAGGATAATATCAATTTCTTTTTTTTATTTTCATTTTTCTTATACAATCCCTGATAGCTTGACCTAAAATACTGTGTAAACAATTTTTTCATCTAAAGAAGATAGTTACTACAGATTAATCACTTAAAAAAGCAAGTTGGGTAAAGTTTTTTTTTTAAAGATGCTTGAAAAATCTGTCCCTCTTTTCAGCAAACAGTTTCTCATACCATAGTAACAGCTTGAAACATCAGAGCTCTGTTGTGTATATACAGAGATACACATATAAATCACTTATGACTAACATGATACCAGTGGCCTAAACATTCACACACTGGGACTGATAGACTAAGAGAAAGGGGAAGAGGAAGAC
Organism: Lingula anatina; assembly: GCF_051362555.1. Classification (NCBI taxonomy): domain Eukaryota; kingdom Metazoa; phylum Brachiopoda; class Lingulata; order Lingulida; family Lingulidae; genus Lingula; species Lingula anatina. Next base: position 66,073,034 of record NC_141767.1, on the reverse strand, counting down.
ATTTAGATATAAAAAAAACACTACTGGTGTCCTTACCTGATTGAGAAAGCAGTTTTTACACAGGCAGATAAGCACGGGTAATATACATACATATCTTGCCTTTTACAAGATGACACTTAAGGTAAGATTATTTATGTTTTATTGTATAAGGCGTAGGGTTTTGGGGCTTGGGCTTAAAGCAGATAACTCCAACATCAAAAAATAGATGTGGTAATGATAAAGAGAGAGTGACTTTTAAACTATCTCTTAACATGACAGTTATCAACTAGAAGTTAATGCATTCAGAAGCCAGGTGTCTTATTAATAATGTATGCATCATTCTGTGGTTTCAACTGTAAAGACTGAGTAATATGTACTGGGGATATCATGACATACCTAGCATTTAACCATAATATTATGAACACAAAAGGTCTGTATTTTGAAATGGAAACAGAAGTTTCACCTTGGTTCATAGTAAAAGTGATACAGAAAGGTCTGGTATGATGATGTGAGTATTTAAGTACTTAATCGGTGAACTCTTTATTTTCCTCTGTAGAATTTTCTTCTGTTATCATACAATATTTATGTTTTTAAGATAAACCTCAATATCAGAACTTCTACTTACAGCTATTGTGGACCTGAATGCTTTCATTCTGCCGCCTGCCCATACCTGAATGTGCTGACACTCAATTTAGACAGGTAATTATACACAGTACTTAAACAGCAGTACATCCTCATTTCTCTGTGTAGGTTTAAATAAGCATCATATGCCTTCATTACAGGAAAAATGAATCATGACTAATAGAATTCAGAGTGTGCAGCATTGTGTGTAAGAACATCAAAGATTCACCACAGCCCTGGCCATTGAAACCAAAACATACTTTCCCCCTACTCATTTGGTAATTACCCACAAAGAAGCTGACATGCTTGTGAATTGAGGCATAAGATATGAAAACAGGAGAAGGAAAACCCAAGAACAACATTCTAGTCTCAGGTAAAGAGCTTAAATCCCCTTTGAGAGATCATAAAAAGTAACAGTGCCGTTGTTTAGAAGTTGCTTTAGCTGGTTGACCCAGTGTAAACACATGAATGGCCGGAGGTCACGGAGACTGGATCAGCCAATAGGAAAGCAGTACGGTCAGGTTTGACAGTCTCACACACAGGTAGTGCCACTTGTAGAGTGAAAGCCTGGAGCAAGACAGTGAACGTTTTATGAGAACATTTGCATGGGTTGGCAGACTAGTTAGTTGTGTGGTGTATTGTTTTTTTTACAGCTGCTTTTTTCTGTTCCGTTTTAGTTTTGTTTTCTCCACTTCTCGTCTCCCACCATGCCCAAAGTGAAAAGCTTCTTCATTAAGGTAATCTTTGGTTGTTTATTTTTGGTTTTATGTATGTAGTCATGCTTTAGTTTCAGTTTTTAAATCACAGTTCTCACTTATTTACTTAGATGTATGTTACTGGCATTTTTGTAATGCGTACTTACCACTAAGTTAGCTGATAATCTAGTCTCAGTTAGACACGTGAATGCTGTAGACAGTGAATGTTAGGTATTAGTTGTATCCATGTGCAGAAAGTGCTCAGTTGATCACTGTGTAAATGAGTTATTATTTTTGTTAATACATTTATATACATTTTAAGTTCGCTTTTGTTTTCCTTTTTGTCCTTTCTTTGTCCACTCCAAACATCACTGCTGGCCTTGCTACCTGTCTGTGTGCAATGACTTCTCCACTGTGTGGCTCTCCACACCACAACATGTGGATTACCTACTACGGGAAACTTCTTGCTCCAGGATCAACTCAAGTACCAAACATTAAAGGTAAGCTTTTGATATACGCTCTATTTCTGTCTATAATGTGATTATTAAAGAAAAACAGTACAGGTATGTCAGACACACTACAGCCCCCAAAAATATTAGAAATTCAAGTGACTCAAGATGTGAAGATAAACACATCAGTGGTAACTTCTGCCCTCCCTACAATAAATCACATCCTGCAAGTGTTTTTTCAAGTGTCAAACTGTGTCAGCCTCACTCAGTTAAACTGCATGCTGTTGAGGCAAATGTAAGGCAAAGATTTTCCCTCCCTGGCAATTAAAGCTACAATTTAATCAAAATGAAATGTTTCGAGCCACTCAGTTTGATAGAACTTTGTTCTGACTCAGCTGTTAGTAAGGTAGTATGCAGGGGGAAAGGCTGTTGTTGTTGTTAAGATAATATTTAACTGTGTATTGTCATCGTTTTAAGTCAATACTCTGCTTAAAGAAGTCAGAAAATTGTTCCATGCACTGATGAGCAAGCAGAGCTAGCTTTTACACTCTACATAAAAACCATGCACTGTAATTACTACACGCAACCTTTATCATATCCTCCTCAAGGGGCACAATATATACATATGACCATGGGGGCCAGAGGGCTTGGTCAGCTGAGTATTGTCCAGGCATGGTCATTAATATGGGGTTGAGGGGCAGGGTGATTTAGTGGGCTTCAAGGTGTTGTTATCAGATCCTAATTGACACCTTTATTCAAGACACAGTTACTGTATCTTTATCATACACACAGGAGCTTCCAAGACCCAATTAAACTGGTGCCTGCCATACGTCTATGTGCAAGATTTATTTTCTATATCACACAAGAAAAGCGCATGTTCCTGAGCTAAATGTCAGTGATGAAAAATCTAAAAAAAAGGAACTTGAGCTTCTAGATCTTCTATAGACTGCAAGCAAAATGCTTGGAGGGAAAAGAACTGAAGGCTATATATTATCACCTTTCCTTTATGGGTCAGAGAATCGAAATAAAAGGTGTGCAATTTGCCTGACAGTCTATACCCACCCCTCCGGCTAAGTTGCAGTCTTATTTAATGACAGTACTTTCCCTTCTTCCCTTTCCAAAAATACATAGACTGCCGTACATGGAGCGGCAGTATAAAATAACATTGAAAAAAAGTGTCTATGCGCAAGATGCATAAACTTGGCAGCGGAATGAAACATTCTTCACTCGTTTCTTTAACTCTTTTAATCAAAGTCATGCAATATTACTCCCATAAGTTTAATGTTTAGAAATTGGAAACACTGTGTTTCAACAGTGGTTGAGGTTAATCAGCGCTAAAATTTGACTTCCTCATAACAAACAAGCCAAAGGGGAGATATCCGGAATGTGTAGAGTGGTATAGGGTTGTTTCTATCCTATAGTTTATCCCTAACGAAACCTGTTGCTTTGCTCCTTACATCTATATCTTTGTGCCAACTAAGAAAAATAAACCTGAAGAAAATTCAACTGAGCTGTTGTAATGTTGACATTAGCAAGTTGGAATTCTATGCTACCTACCAACATCTAAGACATGTTTAGTTAAGGTGAAATGGGCATAATTTGCTTCTTGAGTGCATAAAAATATTTAATCTTCGAACTTCAACTGAAAGGGATATCTGCGCTAATAAGCCGACCTGGTAAAGGGGTTACATTAACTTTTCAGGAGTATCATTATACGACTGTTTGTAGGAATAATATCACAAGTAGCAGCAGATCCAGACTTTTGTACCCCATGGTTCAGATGTTTACTTTCAAAACTCCTCCCCAATATTCCATGAATATAATTCATTTATCCACATCTATTATCTTTACCTAGATCAACATATTCAAAGGAAAATATAACTTTTCTCACACATTAAAGGACTATTATAAATTGAGAAACTGAACCAGACTGAATTCTAAAGAATTTAATAGTTTTGCTCTTTAGGGTCTCATTTAGGCTTTATTTCTACATACTTATTGAAGCACATTACACACGGTCGGTGAACAGCTGCATGCCACCATGACTGCCTGCCTGAGTTGCTGTATTATTCATTTCTATATCAAACTTGCAATGAAATATTGATCTGATAAGATCTGTAACATAGGATATGAGGATAGAAACCAGATATTTTAACCATTATTTTTTTAACCCCTTGGGATTATTTATGATGCTGAACAAACTGGGTAAATCTTAACTGGCAGTGTGCATTAATGCACTAGCTGTTTTATAAACTGATCATTATGATAGTCTAACATCACTGAATGTCCTGACATCTAGAAAAAACTGCTCTCAAATTTAACTATGTCAACCGCATGAGACTGCACTGTCGTTTTTTTTTTTCTTTTTTTTTCATTGCCTGCAAGTGTGTGCATATGTTTGTGTATGTGCATGCTATAAATAGGGTGGGTGTACAGCTATGTACAGTGTACCATTTCCCTTGAGTGCTATGAGAAATAAATCTTAGGAGGAAACAGTTTTTTTCTTTATTTCCTCTTTTCTTGATAAAACCTTCATTGTCATTTCTCACAACATATTTAGCTTTCTACTTCTATACAAGGGCATTTTAAAATAAGTGAGAGATGAAAAGAACAATACTTCAACAAAGAAAAACCTGTCATTATTTACCTAAAAAGTAATTGTCAGAAACAATTCTGCTTAATTTTTTTTTCTTTTAGTTTAAGCTTTAAATATCCACATGAAAAGTAAAGAGGTGTGACTCTAGGATAAAATCTTTTCGGTAGCAATACCTTTTTAGGAATAATCAAATTATTCAACAAGGGGGGGGGGGCAATCAAAATTTCACTGGGGGAGGGGCAAAAAGATTATCAAATTATCCACAGAGGGAGGGGCAAAGGGATTATCAAATTATCCACTGGGGGGTGGAAGCAATTTTCAAATAATCCACTGGGAGGGACAAAAGGGATTATCAAACAAGTAATTTACTAGATTAACTTAATGACACACTATGTAATTAACAGTTTTTGAGTGTTGTCACTCAAAATTCCAGTATTTCTTAACTGCACAAATACCTTTAATAATCCATGTGTGTGTGTGTGTGTGTGCGTGAGAGAGAGAGAGAGAGAGAGAGAAAGAAAGAGAGAAAGAGAGAGAGGGCCCGGGGGGGGGGGGGGGAGGGGGGGGGGAGGGAGAGAGAGTTTTGTCCTCACCTTCGACCTGTCCCTGCTTTGACACTGTCTCTATTGAAATTAGTGTTGTTCAATGAGAAATCTTCGGCATTTTGGTCTAGCAATTTTGGGAATATTGCATGTTTTTCAAATTTTCCCGAATCATCATACACGTTGCCATACATGAACCCATTCATCAAAGTGGAATGTGCATGGATATCAATGTAGAAATCAACCTCCACATTCTGAAATCAAGCAATAAAGACCCATTTCATTGTGCAAGTTAATTTTCAAGATACAATATATTGTGTAATTGATGAACAAACTGCAATAAAACATAAATCATTCACATAAGACCAACTAGTCTTTTTGATCAAACATTTATATTCTTCAATAAACCAAACAAATAAAAATATCCATTTAACCAAATATCAACAAAATTAACTTTCATATCAATTTTGTCATTCTTTTGTATTTTAAATTTTATCCAGGAACAGTGGAGCCTGATAAACTGCCATGTGGAACAAGTAAGTAAAAGTGTGTGAGTGCACTAACCTGGTATTAGTAAAATGGTATAAATTACTAATTTTCTATTTCCCCCTCATTTCCATGTATGGCACCTTAGTACATAAATAATTCTTTGAGGACTATGGAGAAAGTGGCAAGACCCTCAAAATACTTCAGAAACAATTGAAAGGGAAGAATTTTGTGCCAAAAACCAACTCTTACTTCATAAGTAGGTGTTATACACTTATTTCTCTCCTACTTTTGTGTATGGTACTTGTTTGTTAAGAACCTTTTAGAACATGTTCATTGTTTTGACATTGGTGGGAACCTTTTTATTTTCACAGCGTTTCTACAACAGTTTTTTTAAGCAAATGAATAATGTGATCTAAGTAGAAAGGCAAGCAACTGTGAATTCATCAGAACTCCAGCATCCAGTAAAAAACCCAATAAGGCAACATCAATAAGGGCTCATTCCCCATGAAACTATTGTACTAGGTAAAATAATCAAACTCCTTGGGGACTCTTGCTGAATGCAATCAGTTTAACAGATTAACATGCCTCCTCTTGTTTCCAATGTAGGTATATATCAAGGGCAGATCCAGAGAAACTGTCTGACAGTCTTCCAAATTATCTTTGTTAATCCATCCACCGTTTTTGACTGTCTTCTGACAGAAAAAATAGATACCCGTCAATGTAAACTTGAAAATCTGACCATCTTCCGGAAGACCCAGAAGATGGCCTAAATCCGCCCCTGTATTATCACTAGTCCCCCCAGAGTTGGGTTGACCCACACGGTACGTAGAACAATAGTTTCACTAGGAATAAGCTCCAAGTTTGCAGACAATCAGATAAAACACTGCAAGGGCAATCAAACTTGGCTTAACATAATAAATCACCAGAAGATAGGTGTATAGTTTTATCTGATAGAGTCCCATAGGGAGGCTCAACAGAAAGAGCCAAAAGATGGGTGACACTGATGACCTTAGGAAATAACTGAATGGACATGATTTATTTCAGACCATACTTCCATCCTTGTTGCACTGATTTACATCAAAGCAGGCCCAGAACTTATATTAGATGCTGAAAAACACAAACCTCTCTCTCTCTCTCATGTGCTTACACACATCCAACAATACATGCACACACATGCCTGCGCACTTAAAACCCGATGGAACTTAAGTATGTGAGTGCTTAAGGGTAACAAAGGAAAGTTTTATTGGTTTTGGAGTGATCAAGTATAATAATTTGGCATATAAAATGAACGTGGGAAGTCACAAGTGGGAATATCATGGATATGAGTCAAAATAATAGGACCGTTTCATGCTGCTGTTAGTTGCCTGCAGGGGCAACATCTGTTTGTCATATTCATAATACTTCGAGCCACTACAGCTGCAACTAAAAACTGTCATATTTTTAAGTCAAACATAATATATCCTATTAGAGCCACACATACAATTTTTAGGGTTCACACAACTGAATGATTTCATAAAAAGAGGTTAATTTACATACTGCGTGTATCCTCTAAGAACCAACTGATCTGGGACTTACCTTTAAGGCTAGGATATGACATTTTACTAGAGGCAATGTGTTTGACTATTCCAATGTAGGACGCAATATTAACCAGTATTACATGCTCTCAAACTTTGGATGACTTTAGTGATTTAAATTTTTAGGTGAGTGTTGTATTGTGTATTATCTGAAAGCAGGGCCATCAATGAGACATATGCATTGTGTATTACCTGTGAGAAGGGCCATCAGTGAGTTGCATGCATCTTATGATAGTCTTAAAAGACCAGCCTTTAGAAAGACAACTATACTCATTCTATAAAGTGTTCACTGGGAGCCTTCTCCTAGACCACCAGCTCTTATTCTATTTTGAGTTTAATTTTGATGTCAGCAGAAAAATGGAATGTGAAATGTGGACTATAATGTTTAAGCAAAACTATCAAATTCACAAACCATTATTTATACATCTATTTGTAGTAATTATTTTTTGCATGTTTTAAGACATCAAAGTATTATCTTTTAACTGTATATAGTTTTTGTGTTTGTGAGGACATAAACCTTCATGCATATGAATTATGTAAAAAGATAACAAACAAACTGAATAGTACCTAAAGTCTATGCATATAATTGCTCACAGGGATCAACAGTATATCCTTAGACTACAGTTAGTAAAACATTTGGCCAATTCAATTTCTCCATAACATCAGGACAGATTGTTGTTATTCAGTGTCTTGCCATTTCAAGGTTTTTTGATGGCTTGTAGTTTTAAAATGAACAGTTCTGAATAATGTTCCTTCTACATGACTCTGTCTTGTAACTGATATATACTAAAGACCATACTTGCATCTTTGTTGCACTGATTTACATTAAAGCAGTCCCATAACTTATATTAGATTCATGTAACATGTGAAGAAAATTTCATGTTGCCATAAGTAAGAAACTTGGCTGCCACTGACATCCTTGTCAGTATATATTAAAAAAAACCCTGAAAATACAAATACTTGTAGCTGCACTCTTTGAAATTAAATCTTTATCTCCCAGCACCTAAATTCTGATAAAATATTCAGGTTCCAGTTGAATGATTAAGTTGAGGTGATACCAGATGTGTGTTTTGTAGAACATCTACTGCAATAATTCAATTTGCCTTTTTCTGGGAATTATCTAACCAGAAAAGGCATATGATGGATTTTTATTGCCTTTATTCAGTAAAAGCTTCCCAGGCTTTGTTCAGTCTGGATCATACAAAAATCAGTGTCAAAACTGCCTTTCAAAATATATGTGTAAGGGGAGGAAAAAATTTTGTCAAATTTTTTTAAAACTAGCAAACTAGGTTTTTGACTAATTCACCTCATTCCTGTCCATCTCTAACAGCAGGTTCTTGGTGGCATACAGTGTGGGGTGTGCCCAGGGGGATGGCTCCATCCAGTGCCTGTTTAGATCAAACCCCATCAGAGAACACCTGATGTGAAGAATACATTATGTATACTATTGCTTTAATCATGTTATATATAACTGCTTAATCTCCATGAATTGAACAACTTAAGAGCCTTTTTATTTTTTTACAACATAAAAAAATATATAAGTTCACAAAAACTTTATTCTTTTTATGCTAGTTGTGCAACAAGCATCCTTTCTTGCACCACTTGTAGGACTTAACTACTATATTTTATTACCCAGATGTATTCCAAATCAGTAACTGATATGTTGTGCTCACCTGTAATTTCCAAGATAAACCCCATCAGGATTTAACATGGGTACAATTTTGAAGACCAGATGATCTCTAAGAATCTTTGCTATAGGATGTGAGCTTATTAAAAAATCAATGATGCCTGAAATGAATAAAAAAATGTTTGAGAACAATCTGAGTAAACAATAGAAAATGAGAGCATTCCTGCAATGCTGAATTTTTTACATATATCTGTACAATTATCTATAGGCATAGATCATAGAATAAATAATGTTAATTTTGACACTATGACATTCTTTTTGTACTCCAAAATTCAGTAAATGGAAATAAGATTCAAATATGACTTCTGATAATAAAATAATACAACAGAATAAATAAGGTGTAGCAATGTATCACCAAGTATTCAGCAAAGATACATATTACTCCTTTTAGTAAGGTTTATTTGGTTATTTTGGAAAACAAATTTGAAATTGCACTTATTTTTTCTTCAGTCATGGCATACTTTATTTTATAGTCAGAAACAGGGATAAGTCTACCCACCTTGACATACATAAGATGCGGGAGTCTCTCCAGGGTGAACTCTTGCTGTCAGGAACACAACCTTCTGTTTCTCCTCTGGCTCCAAATTTTCTGGGTTTGTGATCACCAATAGATCAAGTCTTCTTTGTTGCTTGGAAAATAATTTCAGGAAAAAGATAAGCATAATATACAAAATCTTACTTGTACTTTTAATCATCTACTTGCTTAGAGCAGCATTTGTTAACAAGTTAAATATAATAGGAAATTACTTTACTTCAATGAAACACCATACTTCAAATGTTAATTCATAAGCACATATCAAATTACTATTTTAAACAGCACAAAATAAAGCTTCAAATTAGGAATTTAACTCACCACACTTAAAGCCACTAGTTCCCTCTGAACAAAATCTAAGTTTCTTTTTTCAATATTGTCTAAATAATTTTGTAGTCTTGTGTAAGAATATGGATAACAGTAAGAAAACTGGTAAACATCAGTCTCTTTGTCAAAGCAGAAAGCAAAGGACATGACATAGTTTTTCCTGTGGTCTGGACAGCGGTAGTAGTACACATGCTTTGTTGGTATCCGCACCCTGAATAAAGTTTAAAAAAGCTCAGGTGAATAATATTTTATTTCATCTGCATTCCACATCTCAAAAAGGGAAACCTTAATTTCTGAAACTATAAAATTATTATTATTTATTATTATAATTTTTACATTAACAAGTATGAATATTAAATTGTTTACAAAAAAAAAAAAAAAAAAAAAATTAGTCAAACCATATAGAATTAAGCTTACCACTTTGGCCTACTTGTAGATTTAACCAGTGGAGTCATACCTTCCCTGTACAGTGACTTAGTCTTACTAAAGTTGACTATGTTGAAAATAACTCTCTGGAATATTTAGAAAAAAGTCACACAGGACGTAAATGATAAATAAATAAATGATATTCATCAATTTCATGATAGGTATGCATATAAAATAATGGATATACGTAAGTGTTAACTTGGAGTTTATTTAGCTGTGTAAAAATTAAAAATGATGGTTTTTTATGGCCCCTAGCAAGCAGTACAGTTTTCAGTATTGACCAGTTGGAGAAATTGAAAACTTAGTAACCTGGAAGTGTCACCTTATGATACCCCCAACCAGTCCAAATACAGAAAACTTTACAGCTCTATGTGAAGAAGGCCAAAGATACACACATTACTAGTGTGTGATTCATTTTTTGTACAGTTGCCAATATCATTCTAGCTGCACAATCTGACCTGGTCTGCCTTCACATTTTCAACTGTGAAATTAAACCAGACCCTGAACCTGGGGTTACAGGTATCTGGCCTGATGAACAGATCATATTCATAATCTGTGATGAAGTCCACTCTTCCAAGGTTGCCTAATAGTAAACAAAGATAAAACACACACATTTTAAAGCTATAACATAAATAATTTTGGTCTAAATAAATCATTATTTTTATATGAGATCAATGATGAAATCACCTTATCTTTAATCAAAATGATCCAATCAAAGTATTATGGCACAAACTTTAAATGGTAGACAAGGTACCAACATTTGCTTAACTTGGTAATGAAGCTACGTGTATGCAAAAATGTATGTTTCAGGTTGCAGTTTCAAGTTACTTCCCTGTGTTTACCATGTAGGGGTAGGATCCAGTAACAGTAAAGCCTGTTTTTTCATATAAGTTCCAATATTATCTAAGCAACAATTCTAAATTTAGACATTAGTGCATATTCTATACCAAGGGGTAAACACAATTTCTTACCACTTTCAAAACATGCATCAAAAATGAGGTGTCCCTTTTTAGGTCTTCCTGAGTAACCTGGTGGTACAACTGCAAACTTGTTCACATTGCCGACCACTGGTTCATCTGCACTTTCAGAATCACTTCCTAAATATATATTAATGGCAGGTTTATAATAACAAATAGGCTCCATGCTTGAAAGAGCAATGTTTTGTTAAAGGGCCAGTCCATCACCAGTTATTTATCTGCAGGTGAATTTTAAAAAGTCATTTAAGTGATACCCGGTATGTACATATGAACTTCCAAAATATGCATGTTGCCTAAATAGTCTCATATGAATTTTACTGATAATTGCCAAATATAATTAAATTTAGTTAAAAATCATTTTCAAAAAGGACACCAAAATAATTATTGGAAGCTCAAAATACAATTCTGAAATATGTGATGACCAAAAAGGTATAATTTTTAGGACATTATTCCATTGTTGTACTGGTTATATGAAGGACCCAATTTTCAATCGGTAATTATCGTATATTAAAAAAAAAACATTCATAGATCACTTAAATTCGGCATTTTGTGTTCATTGATTGCTCGTATATCGTGGGCTCACTTCTATAAAAACAGTCGATTGGATTGTGACACAAGTTCACGTTTTACTGTATCATAATGCTGTAGTGTTAGTTGTAAACTCCCTCTCTCATTTGGGAGTAAAGGGCAATTGACAAGGCTTCAAAATCCATATAAAAGATAGAAAACATTTCGATTCGAACTCTTATAGTCACAGCAGAACTGACATCATCTAGCACAGACAGATGCTTGTGAGCTTACTTGTAAGTTGTATTACGTTACTTCTAATTTGCCAAGTTAAGTAGAGTCCTTTCCCGTCTTTTCAAGCGTGTGCATATTATGCATAGCAGAATTGCAAATAAATCCCTTTAACATAACATTTCACATCAATATATATTGTCCATTTGAACTGTATAGTGAGAAAACTGACAGGAAATTCCACTTAACAACCATAAACAAACCTGAGTCGGGTTTCTTGTCCGCCATCTTGGTTCTAAGTTGGATTAACAATAAAATAAGGATTGGTACAAATGCGGAACGAGATATATACGAAGACTTCGCTGGCGTTGTAAGGGTGGTTGGGGAGGTAAAAGTAAATATAAAGTTAAAAGAGTAATGTTTAACTCGATAAAAATAATCTTTTCGTGTCGTGTCATTTCTTTTTTCAATTATTTGAATTCCATGTTTGCTTGATAATTGAATTATAAATAAATCCACTTTTCCGCACTTGCTTGTCGCTGTTGAAAAAATTAAAACACAACAAAAAATCCTTAATGGTATCTGTGAATGTTAATTTCGAAGCCTTTGTCTTTGGTTGAATTCTGACGTTTTGGTCAAATGCCACCTCCGCCGTCATTGTGTCTGGTTGTTATTTATAAATGTCACTAGCTTTAAGTCGCAGCTGACACAATCAATAGTTCTCTATCATGAAACCTCTTCTGCAATTCGTCGTCGAAACTAATTTTGCTATCAAGGTACAGAAAATGTCAAAAATGTAGAAACAGCAACATTGGTGAAAAGACAGTATTTAAATTTCAGTGAATTTTTTTTTATTTTCATTCACTTCCAATCCTATATTTTAAACATCCAACATTTTGTTCCCAACGAACTTACTCGAGAATATTTCACAAAGTCTGACTATGGAACATTCAGTTCTGTTTTATAGCTGTTTTGCACATTTTATACTGTAGTCAATATTAAAGTTAGCATTTTTGGTAATGTCTATGAAGTGTGTCACTATAGGCGGTAATAAATAATTTTTAATCATTTTCTGAGAAAAAACTACAATACTAAGGAGGATTGGGACCTACCCATCTTGTGCGATCTATGACAAGTGTTAAAATCTCTTCTACCTGCCATTGCTTTTGTTTTAATTTCATTTGTGTGCATTAATTTCTCAATGCCATACAAAGCCCCTTGCAATTTAAAAATCGACTGCTGAAAAAATGCGTACCAGTATTTTTACACTAACTGAAAGTACACAGAATGTACGTAAAAATCCATCCTGGCAAAACCAAATGAAAACGTTCATTTTAAAAACTAATTTTGAGTTTCAGACTTGAAAATAATAGTTAGAAAATGGTGTAATAAAAATGTTGAGGACGACATATATTTCCGTTTTTTCATAGAATCTCACGAAATAATTTGACAAACTGTTACCTAAAATTTTATCAAAATATGAAATATTATTGTCCCCTTTCATGGTTATAGGGGTCAGGGCTGGTGCACTGAATTAGTCTTCCACCCCCTTTTCCCACCACGTCAGTCATCTATATATAATGCTGGAAGCAAGAGTGGGTGGCTATAAGAGGACCCTCTCCCCAACGTCTCCGCGTCGCAAGGTCTATTTTCTTTTTTTGAATGGTTACCCCCCCCCCTCCCACCGTCCTCCGACACCCATAAACGATTTAATTTTTCTCCTTAGGTTACATGTCTTTTCACCGTGGGGTTTGTTACCTTGCTCTCCCATTTTCCCCCAAAACAGTTACCTAGATCTAGGGGAAACAAGCTGACGCCCAACACACTATTAGAAAAATTTTCTCATGTTGAATAAGCCAGTGCCCGCTTTACCTCCCCAAATATGTCAAGTGTTTTGGTCCTTTGTCTTTACAGCCAGTCAGAAAGGGTCCTATGTCACATTGTATTACGTAACGTTTCACGGGAATGTCACATGTGTCGTAGAATGACTAGTAGTCAGTGTTGGGCGACCAGCCCGAGATAAATGCTAACTACACTAGTAGTAGTGGTGATGACCCAGCGATCGTGACAGCCCTTGCGCCATGCACAAAATAAAAAGTGGAGAAAAAGGCTACGATCTTGCAAATCCGTTGGGACAACAAGAATAATCGGGGTGCTTTTATCATGACATGCAAGAAACCTATCGCACGGATGCCCCTCAATATATAAGAAATCTTCCCGCCGATGTGTCAAATTCACCGCATGTCGCAGTTTCATTTGTTACGCCTTCGCGGCCGAGTGCCTTATGAAGGTACAAATAACAATGTACTTACTGGTGTCTCAGAGTATAAGCACAGAGAGAGTCTCAAAGATCCGCAAAGAAGGACCAAAAGAACCAAGAGAGCTGCAAAGTCAGCCGCAAAGAAGCCAAAGAGATCGATTTATTTCACGTTACACCTTATATACAAGTTCAGATAGTACACGTTTACCAATCAGAACCAACTATACAGTGAACAGTTTTACCTTTAGGTTACCAATCACGGGAGAGATTCAAACTTGCACACCGGACAACACTTTACTTACAGAGACATCTACCGGTAGCAATATAAAATAATCTCATCTAACACACTACATCGTCACACTCTCCCCCCTTTTGACGAACAAAACTCCCCCCTATTATTACAATATAAACCATTACTTTAAATTGTTAAACTAACAATTACTACAATTCAACAAATATAACAACTGAAATCTTACTTTATATTTAAAATAAGCAAATAATGCAAATAAGTTCATTCTTGTTATGCCAAGATTCAACATTTAACTTTTAACACAAGCAAAGTCAATCAAGTCCATCTCTCAGCATAAATGTTCATCCTTAGGAATGCAAAACAAAGTTTTAAATCCATTATCACTTTAAATCAACTTTAAAAGCATACAAAGTGATTTTAACTCAAAGTTGCTCAAAACAACATTATTAATGATAACAATGTCAATGTGAAATGTCAAAATCATTATATAGTTCATTTTTCATCCATGTAGCAAAGTAAATTCCATCCGCCGATACCAATGACTACAGAGTTCACGATCCTCTGATGAAAGTTTTTGTAACAGATGATACAAAGTTCTCCAGTGAGACAAAGTCAACCAAGAATTTAGAATCTCAGTCTTAGGCTCCATTCCATTTCCATGAATGTATATTTTTACAAAGTCAATGTCCTCCTTGGAACAGTTATCTGGCAACATTACTAGTCCTTCACTTTTCACATAGTCCATCAGCTCCCATATATTTCTCATATTTAATGTTAATATCAGGAAATGTATAAATCCATTCACCAACTGGATCCACAGTTTTTTTCTCGAATTCACCAGTTCCACACGAATGAACATCACCATGACGTTTACGCAAAAGCGAATTGTCCTTTTCCATCGATCTGCAATACCAGCACACCAATCCTGGAGTCATATACCATGGCAAATGAACAGATTTCACATGACGTCCAAGATGTCTACTTAGGTCAGCACTGGACACCAGACACAAACCACACTGAACTTCTTTCCTCCGTTTCTCCCCTCTGCACTTTGAGTGGGTAACTTCCTCCCCCTCTTCACCAATTAAGACAGTAGGATCTTCCACCAAATCAGTGTCATCATAATCCGGGACAAAACATGCTTCATCTAACATGTCTAGATCATCCATATCTGAAATAAACTTATACAATGGTTTATTTTCTTGAATGAATATACATGATAATGAGCTTTTCTTTCAAATGAATATTAACATATTACATTACGAACATAATTTTACATTATTAACATAGTATTACAGCCTTGCCGCATTCACTATGTACACATATTATTCAAATAAGACGCAAATTCAAATAAAAAAAAAAAAAAAACTTCATTGACCAAATCTTATGGTACAATTAAACACAAATGTCTATCTTATTTCTTTTCCCATTTGTAATATAACACATCATTTAAAAGAATCAATTGCTCTTTGCAATTCCATAATCCTTTCACTGCCATACTACACAAATACAACTCTGATTCTTTAGGTTCACCATTTTCTAACCAACTTATGATTATTTTCAAATCTGCATCTTTTCTCTGCAATTTTTTCAAATCATATCCTTTCAACCAATTGCATAATTCATCTCTTTCATTCTTGTCAGTTTTATCATTTGTATCAGCCCTCTGACACATCAAAACTGAACTCAATTTCTCACAATTTGTTTCATTCTTCATATCACCAACTGCATTCGATTCAACTACATTATCATTCGATTTCTTATTTCCCAGAGGAATTACATCATTCACATCAGTCTCAAACCTTGACCAATTTTTATGTACTTTCTGACAATAATGACATCCTCCACAGGGTAAGTCACTCAATTTCACTCCTACCTTATAGCAATCACATTCTTTTATAGCTAAAGGTATTCTTGATAATGCATCTGCATTTCCATGCTTCTTTCCTGGTCTATGTTCAATGGTAAAATTATACTGAGATAATTCTTCTAACCATCTTGCTAACTGACCATCTGGGTTTTTAAATCCTAACAACCACACTAAACTATGATGATCTGTTCGGATTCTGAACTTTCTTCCCAACAAATAATGTCTATATTGTCTACAGAAGTTTACAACAGCCAAGAGCTCTTTTCTAGTTGTACAATAACGCCGCTGTATAGGTGACATAATTTTACTTCCATAAGCAATAACCTTCTCTTCACCATGTTGTATCTGTGAAAGTTCTGCTCCTATACATGAATATGATGCATCTGTATCAAGTATAAATTCACCTTCAGACAAAGGAAAGGCTAAACAAGGGGCAGTTGTTAACTCTTGTTTTAAACTTTCAAATGCTATTTGATGTTCATCTGACCAAATGAAAACACTTTTATTCCCTGTCAACTCATACAAACAAGCAGTTTTCTCAGCAAATTGAGGAATATGATCTCTATGATAATTGATGAAACCAAGAAACGTTTCAACTTCCTTTTTGTTTGTAGGTACTGGCCACTTTCTAACACACTCAATCTTACTCTCAGTTATACCAACACCTTCTCTACTGATTGACTTTCCTAAGAATTCACACTTTGTTTGGAAAAGAAAACATTTCTTAGGCTTTAACTTCAAGTTGTAAGAACGCAATCTCTCCAAAACCTCTTTCAAATTCTTAAGATGATCTTCAAAATTCTTTCCCAACACTGTAATATCATCCAGATACACTAACACTTTCTCCCAAGTCAAACCTCTCAATACTAACTGCATTGCTCTAGAAAAACTTGCAGGAGAATTGGTAAGTCCCATAGCCATTCTCTTATGCTCATACAGACCATATCTGGTGATAAAAGCAGTTTTATTTCTATCTTTCTCATCAATCTCAATTTGAAAATATCCTTGAGCCATATCAATCAAACTCAAAAATTGATTTCCAGCCAAACAATCTAAACAATCACCAATGTTTGGAATAGGATAAGAATCTTTGATAGTTTTCCTATTTAATTCCCTATAATCCACACACCATCTAACACTTCCATCTTTCTTTCTTATCAATACTGGTGGAGAAGCCCATTCAGAATTTGATGGCTGAATAACATCAGAAGCTAACAACTTTTCAAGCATCTTTCTCTCTTCTCCTTCCATTCCCAATGGAGTTCTACGCAATTTCTGTTTCACAGGAGCTGCAATACCAGTGTTAATAGTATGTTTAACACCTTTCATGCACCCTAAATCAAGATCATGCTTTGCAAATACATCTTCATAATCTCTCAAAGTTTCACACAATGCAACCATTTCATTTGAATCAAGCTCCTCACTTGATCTTTCAAATAAATCTTGCAAATGTTCAGGCAAATCTCTTTTCAAACTTCTCATCACTTCTTTATCCATATTTTCATCTATTTTCAACTTCATTTCAGCTTTATTCACAACAGACACCCTAGCTTTTCCATCTACATCTTCACATCTCACTTCAGAATCAACTGTCTCAACTTCCTTAATAACACCTAACACACTACCTGCTTTCAAAACAGCATTTCTTTCTCCATCATTCACTATCTCTATAGGAACAACATCATCACCTTTAACTAATGCACAAGATACCAACACTTGTCTATCAACACAAGGTTCTATCACGTACTCTTTCTTTTTCTCTAACTCATAATCTGCACAAACAGAAATTCTCATCACCGTCAATGGAGGAACTACTATTCTCTTTTTCGTTCTCACCATATTTTCACAAATTTCAACTTCTTTCTCCATTTCATCAACACATTTCTCATCACTTTTAGCTTCTGTCTCATCATTCACTTTACTCAAATCAGAGTCACCTTCAACTTCTATGCTTCCTTGCACACATTTTTCTCCAATGATCAATGTTTGATCAACTAAATTCACCACACAATTTCTCTCCTTCAAAAACTTCAATCCCAACAACATATCAATTCCTTCTTGCAAATCTGCAACATACACATTTTCTTTATATTCTATCCCATCTATCTCAATACTCAAATTTTCTACTCTATGACCCATCATAAATGCATTTTTTCCAGCAAGCATTAATTTCAGAGTCTCACAAAACTCAGGCACACCCTGCAATTTACTATAAAATCTTTTATTTACGATAGTAAATTGAGCTGCCGTATCCACAACTGCTAATGTTTTCACACCACCTACACTAACAGGAATCACAAAATTTTCTCCCACTAAATCTCCAACATTCATCATTTTCACATTTCCACTATCCATAATCCGACCTTCAACATGAAGTAAGGGATCCGAAATCCGGTCGGTCAATTCGTCCCGTTCTAGTTTACCGAATTTCTTGCACCAGGAGGAGGATTCTTTGGTATTTCTCTATTTTGAGGGCAATTTGTTTGAATGTGACCTCTCTGTCCACATTTATGACAAATCAAAATAGAACTTGGGCTGGCATTTTTATTAACATTGGGATTAGGTGGATGTTCTACAATTTCATTCTTACAATCCCTCTGAACATGACCTCTTTCTCCACATTTAAAACATTGTGGTGGACCCCCTCTACTTTGATTTATGTTTCCATTCTGGGGCGACTTTACCATTCTACCAGAATTTCTCTGAGAATTTGACGGTGACACCCATGCGTCATTCATTCTTTTCATCTGATCACACATTGCAGACATGGTTTTTTGCATGTTGTAGAGTAATTGATTTCCACTTCCATTCTCCACACTCTGATCAGACATTCCAACTTGTCTAATATGCACATTTCTCCCACCTGTACCATACACAGCTTTGAAGTTATTGTTTGCAACTTTCACAAACTCTAAAGCTTCAAATAAATCTTTAGGCTCTTTATCCATAGCCAATTTTGCAGATTCTTTGTCACGACACCCTCTCAAAAATGAATCCACAGCTATTCCTTCACCACCTTCTGCATATCCCTCTCTAGATGCCATGAACACACGATGAGAAAAATCTTGCAAAGATTCACTTTCACCCTGCCTCATTGATTGAAGTGCTCTGCGTGCAGATGAAGCAGACTCTTTCATACTAAAACGTTTTGACATCACTTCTTTCAAACGTTTATATTTGCAGTTTCCAAACTCTACCGCATACTCAAGAGCTCTGTCTTCCAAACATTCAATCATTCTGCTAGTTTTTCTTTTATCATTCCAACCATATCTTTCTGCCATTCCTTCAAACTTAAATACAAAAGCTTCCCAATTTTCTCTTCCATTCCCACTAAAACTAGGCATTTTATGAACAGGTCCTTTTTCTCTTTCAACTAAAGGAACTCTTTTCTGTTCAAATTCAGATTCACTTTCACTTTCGCTTTCACTATCACTTTCACTCTCTGCTAGTTTCAGTATTGGTTTTTTCACAGGGGTTTCCAAACTTTTCTTTTTACTACTTCTAGGTGCAGGTGTGGATATACTAGTTTTAATATTTCTAGGAGTTGGCCTTGGAATTTTTTCTAAATCCTGTTGTAAATGCATTCTTTCATACTGAGTTTGCAAATGATCATGACGTGCTGTCATTTCATCCAATTGCAATTTCAAATCCATTTTCTCAATTTCACACTTCTGCAAACTTTCTACACGTTTTCTCAACAATTCGTTTTGTGTTTCAACCTGAGCATGTAACATCATTTCTTTTGTGGAATACTCTCTACACTCTTCTTCCATTTCCATTTCTTTTTTCATCAACACTTGTTTAGTTTTTCCTAACTCACTCTGAATTTTCACATTTCTTTCTTTCAACATATCATTTTCATTTTTCAAATCACACTTCTCATTTTCCAAACTATACTTTTCATTTTCCAAAGCATATTTCTCTTTTTCCCATTCACTCTTTTCATTTTCCAACTTTTTCACTTTAGCATCATTTATCTCCAATTCACTTGATAAAAATTCCATCTTTTCTCCCGCTTCTTCAACCTCATCTCGAAGATTTATTATCATTTCATTTTGTACCTTCAATCGTTCCATCAACTTTCTATACTTTTCTTCCCAATTCACACTCTCTTCCTTTTTCTCATCTCCAACTTTTGAACCTTCATCTTTTTCTTCCATTACACCCAGAATCACATTACCCTTCTTTTCCCATTTCTGCCATTCTGCTACACTAATACCAGTAATTTCTTCCAAATCACTCAACAGCAATTTTCCTTTTTGATTTCTCAAAGACACCAATCTATGAGCTTTCACTGGACCAATTCCTTTCAAATTTTTCAATTCTGTCTCAGACGCTGTCTGCACATTCAACACAACACTGCTTTCTACATTACCCGACGCCATTTTCACTTCTAGTTTCCCACAACCTATTACACAATTTTATTGATAATAGCAATGC
Source organism: Lingula anatina (assembly GCF_051362555.1). NCBI lineage: Eukaryota > Metazoa > Brachiopoda > Lingulata > Lingulida > Lingulidae > Lingula > Lingula anatina. The sequence continues at coordinate 66,052,582 of NC_141767.1, read as the reverse complement.
AGCTGTGCCACAAAAACTACACAATAAAATACTTTCACCACTACCACACTTTACTGTTTGAAGAAAGTTTCAGCAAAAAGCCACTACTAAACTTCACAGTAAATACAAACAAATTTCTCACACTATTCAACCTACTCACATGTACACCTATGATGAAACACTTTCAACACAGACGAACAAGGTAGAATAGTACTCTATCAATATATGCTATTGCAATATTGATAAAAATATACAATAAACAATTCACACTCACTCCCTCATTCGGCAAGTCAGTGAAAAACACAAATTTGAAACCTTTATTGTAAATAAATGCTTTTCTTTGTAAATAAACTCACTAAATAATGTTCTGTATTCTAATTACAACATAAGGCTCTACACGCACGGGCCTGTAAATACACGTGGTCTTTCCGACTACTACTCACTACACGTGGTTTTTCCGACTACTACTCAGTACAAGTGGTCCGCAGTGTCTCTGCAGTTGTAGTATCACAACAGAAAATTAATACAAAATATCTCTAAACTACTAAAATGTATACTACTTTGACAATATTTACTGAATTGCCGCGAGTATCAAACAACACTGTAATTGAAATATCACTGCAATATGTTCCGACTAGTTCGCGTCTTGCAACAAGTCCCGACTAACACGTGTCACTACCTTTCCAACTCTCACTCAGTCATACACAAAGCTTTTCAAAAATTCCAATATCACTAATAACTACCAATTCTATCCTCTAACTACACAAGCTACACAAATTCTATCCCGTAAATTGACAACGTTAGCTACACAAATTGAATCCTGTCAATTTAACAACATATGCTACACAAATTTTATCCTCTAATAACGTTAGCTTCACAAAATTCTATCCTGTCAATTAATAAGCAACACAAACTCTATCCTGTCGACTGCGCCAATTGTTACGCCTTCGCGGCCGAGTGCCTTATGAAGGTACAAATAACAATGTACTTACTGGTGTCTCAGAGTATAAGCACAGAGAGAGTCTCAAAGATCCGCAAAGAAGGACCAAAAGAACCAAGAGAGCTGCAAAGTCAGCCGCAAAGAAGCCAAAGAGATCGATTTATTTCACGTTACACCTTATATACAAGTTCAGATAGTACACGTTTACCAATCAGAACCAACTATACAGTGAACAGTTTTACCTTTAGGTTACCAATCACGGGAGAGATTCAAACTTGCACACCGGACAACACTTTACTTACAGAGACATCTACCGGTAGCAATATAAAATAATCTCATCTAACACACTACATCGTCACACATTCCACCCAGAGAGGTAGTGCCAGAGTTAGTGCTCTGTCTTTTGCAATGAGATTAACGCAACATTGTCTTTTTTGATTTTTAATTGTTTATCAATTTGCTAATAAAATATGCTGTATTGCATCGAATTGAACGTATTTTGTGTTGTTCAAGATGGAAGCCCAACATTCGTTGTGCGGAGTGATTCATAGTAAATGAACTTCGGTCAGCAGGTGCTTGTGCTATTTGGTTCCATGCACGAGGAGCGAGAACATTGATTTCTGGTTGTAGGACTTCGAAGTAATTTATTTGTCGCAGTTTTCTTCTTTTTCTTATTTTTGGCGTTAATGTTTAAAGTTTTCTTGTGAGTATTTGCCTAACCCGGGTTTTAGTTAGTCTGTTAACGTAGACTTTTTCTGAGTATATCCTGGGACGTCCGGAATCCTCGCGTCCAGCATTCGAGACACGCAGTCTGGAAAAGTCACCTTGCGGTAGCAACGAAATTAGAGAAAATTGAACATAAAAGACTCAGTTTGACGTCGCAGTTAATTGGCCTGTGTTCCGTTTTTACTGCATCTAGATTAAGGGAATAATTTGCTCATTTTTCTAACAGGTAAGTTGACACGTGTTTTCAGAAATTATAGTATACGTTACATTATATAAAATTCGATTTTTTGCTGTCACATTGAGTTACAAGTGGGCAGATGTGTGTCGCTTAGATTGAACCTATATTTGTGAAGTTTTAAACCACGCAGCATTTGAAAAGATTAGTGCTTTCATTCACGTGGTCAAAAATTGGTACTCGGGTCTGTTAGACGGAGGGACCGCCTTTGTACGGCTTTTGTTAACAGTACGCTGTTTTGACAGCTCGCTCGTGCCGTGGTAAACGGATACACACCCCCTTCAACATGTGCGTTATACCTGACGGACAAATGGAAGTATATTATACCTGTAATATCTCATCCATTCATGAATTATAATATTTGAAATGAAATAGGAGTGCGCCTTGAATGTTGTTTATTACTAATTTACTGAAAAACTGATACAAATTATAATTTTGTAAAATAGTATCGACTGACATTTTAAAGCAGTGCATTTAGCATTTCCAAAGGCTTGAAATTTCTCCAATGAATGTTTAATTTTTAACTCCAAATTGTAGTTTTTGCCATTTATGTTTATGTTGTGGGGATTGGTAAATTACAATTTTGAAAGTAGGTGCTACAAATCCTTCATTAATATGATTAACAGTATTGCCACTACAATTTTTTGCACTGGTTGACATGTGGACAATCAGCCAAGGCCTACAGCTTGGGCAGCATAGTGTCTAAATATGAAAATTGACAAATGAAATTGTTCTCCTAGAATATATTTTTATTTTTATTACATAGTGGAAAGTCAGTACATCCACAGACATATCAACAATTTACATTATTGTTAACACGGGTCTGTCTTGTCCTGACAGCATTAATATCTCATCTTAGGTTAGTGCACTGACACAGTAGTTTTCCACATTTAATCTGAGTGCTCTATACAATTAATTGTCAGGTGCAAGGTTGGAAAAAAGAAAAGAATCGTATAGAGGGAGTTTGGGAGTTACATTGAAAAACCAAATATCTGTTTTGAGAAAGGAAATCCAAATATTGAGGATATTTTTACATTTGTAATTAATAATTAAATTAATTTTAATATTTGTTGAAGGGACGGTATAATTTGAAGTTACATTGTTTCCTCAAGAACAATACATTTTTCTACCTAAATGATAGGGTAAACTGGATTTAAGATGGTTTATTTAAAAATGTCTGTTTTGCATACTGAGATTGAGTTTAATGAATAGTTTTAAATACTTAAATATAAATATATGATGTCAAATTCATACACTATAAACAAGAAATTGAAAAACTTTTGCAGCGAGAACTCTGAGCAAGAGCAACCTAGTACTTTAATAACAGACCACGCTACACAGCCTATGGAGCTCACCGACATAAGACTGTTGGTAATGAAGATTCCATATCAGATGCTCTTGGGAGAAGTTTGGACATGCAGAAAATTTCAGATAATGTTGAGAGAATGAAAACACAATATCTTGTAGTTGATGTAAGCCATCAGCCAGAAATTACAGTTTGTTGTTTCAAAAAGTAGGCCTGACTCTCCTGGAAATTGTTTTCCCATTTGGTCTGGCAGTTGGCGTGGTTTTGACATTTCATTGACTGTTCTCAAGGGCATTGAATGGCCCTTTTGGGATTTAAAGAAAAGAAATTGATGACTTCTCCTCTGGTCTGCCTGCAACCCGCAGATAAATTTGCAATTTTCTGTATTCATTACCAAAATCCCAGAAATAGTGTTTTTGCTGAAGGAGAGCTTTATAATCAATAATGATCAATAGTTCTGCTGCAGAGGAATAAAACCTCTTTGGTGCTGTATGCAAGGGAACTTGGTGTGAGAGTTGCCCATAAGTCCTAGTTGTCATTCTACTGTCTAAACATTATTCCGTGTGAAAGAAAGAGAGGAAAATTGACTAACTCTGGTCAAAGTTGCCCCATGATCGATCAGAAGGCAGGCTCATTATGGAGTTTACATTTGTGGGCTTATTGATCTGTTTTGTCATCAAACTACATCTATTCTCAAAACAAATGAAGCAGCGTGGTCAATTGAACTGATAGAAAATTTGCCGCATTTCAAAGTTTTGTTCTTCACTCACAATGCCATGGTTAAGCTGAATGCTTTAAAATTGCTGACAGTCTGTCTCCCCCTTTTGTTCTGACATGATGGCTCATTTCTAAACCTCCTGAGATTGTTGTCAAAGGGGCGGGTATGAAAAGATGGCTGCTGATTGGTTAATTCAAGGTTTCCACTTCTCAAACAAAGAAGCAGGCAAGGTTATTTGAGCTCCCTTGGCTTGTATTTATGTGTCATTCTGACAGACTCCTCACATCTGTGCACACGAACTGCACGTGGCTACATATACACCATTGTGTACTGCTTTCTTTGCCAGCCAGGCTTATTTTTTGACGTGCTTTTTAAGTTTCCATGATGCAGGTATTGTAGTTCTTTTGTTTTTATGTTATTTGTGAATATGTTATCTTAATATTTATTTTCATTTAATTTCTTATGTTTAGTACGGCTTATCCCTGTTGCCTATTCAATGGCTTATTTCCTGCTCTGGCCCGTGGAAGGTGTAAACGTGTTAATTGATTGATTTCAGTTGTACAGAATTCTGATCGTGGGCTGTCTGGACTACTGTGCATGCCATTTAGTACAGTGATAGTAGGCAGTGTTTAATATTGTTGCTTAAAATATTCATTTTGATGATGCAGTTGGTCCCACCTTTAAGCTGTCCTTAATGCATATATCACATAATTTGTTTGAAAATTGGTCTTAACACAGTTAAAGGTGTAGTGTTAAATGCTTATCTATGAAAATACCAAGGTTTGTCGTCAGTTTGACAGCTTCGTGTAACCAGTGTCTAAAATTAACCAAACCAGGCTTGCTTGAACAATTTGGTGGCTCGGATATCCCAACGGTAGCACAAAGGCCATTGTGCAGTATACTTCAGTGAGCTGTCTTGTATTCTTTGTAAATTGGCGGTAAGCGCTTTATAGTCCAAGAAATAACAAATTCAATAACAGGCCTCCATGTCAATATAGGCCTGCAAATATCAAATATTCAGAAGATCATCAATTATTTAGAGCCAAGACAATTAACATACAGTGAAATATTGGAGAGCTCATAGCATAGCTGGCTTCAGTTGGCCTCCGACATATGTAACCTTGCTTTGGTAGGTAGTATTATGTTGTATTATTCTTCAGGGCCAAATTATTGTGATCCAAGTAAGTCAATTAAGCTAAGTGTTTGGCTAGGCTGATGACAATAGCATTTTATTGTTCCTGATTATCTAGGTTGCATTTATTAGGCTTGGTGGATTTCCACCCACTTAAGCTGTCAAGTAAAACTTGAATGTTAATATGTTTAAGGTTAAGGCTGGTAATGTACAGTGGATATGAATATGATACTGTGGTTTATAGAGGTAGATTATTATTATTTTTTTTTTTTGTAAATCATATTTATGATAAAGCTCTTAAATTGCTTAAGTGTTCTTGTATTGCCTAAATGTTCCATGCTGGCTTGGAAATAGAATAACAGTAGATATACTGATATATTAATGATTATGTATTTCATTGCAGTATTTTTGCAATTTCAAAGTGAAAAAGTACTGAAAAATAACATTTAAGGAACTTATTTTATGTACTTGGATGAAATTTCAAACGTAATATATCCTTTTTAGGAAGTATAGGTCTATTTGAAGTTGTTAATCTAAGCTGTCATTCTGTTGTGATGCCCCTCTCACACCTTGTGACCTGAAACATATGGTTTTGTCATTTGGGAGGTCTGCTTAGCAGGAAATTGGAATAGCTGTAAATTTAAACCATTTGTAAAAAATTATGCATATTTACATATATACAAATATATAAGGCAGCATTTTAGATATCCGAAAATATTTTTAAGGTTAATAAGAAAAGGATCTGCCTGGAGCATGATTCGGTGCCAGTGCATTTTTCCTTTTGAAGGTCTGTAGTGGTATAGGTATGTATATGACAGAGGCAGTTCTGGGAAAAAAAACCTTTTTGTTGGGCACTGTATTGTGGTGTTTATAAAATGAAAATAGTAGGCATCTTGTGTTGAAGAAAGTGCCATAGAAAGTGACTGCTGCATGATGTCATACTTAATTCGTGGTATTCATCTTCCTAGAAATAGATGGGCATGTCTATGTGATGTGAAAGGTTTATGCATCCAGCACCTAAATGTTTCTAATCCCAGGTACATAAACAAATGGGCTGAAGCACCAAAACTGTTGTTTGATGGCCAACCTATCTCTGATTCTAAAGGTCCTGCTTCAAGGTAAATGTAATCTAGACAGAGCATTTGTTTAGATTAGCAAATAGTAAAGTTTGGTAATGGGTGTTAAGGAGTGTCCCATGATCATGTATTACACGTGTTAAATAATGACAAAAGGTGGAAGAGAAAGATAAATTGCCATTAAGCATGGCTTGGTGTATGGTATATCAGGTACCATAGTCAATACATGTTCATAACTTAAATTATAATTAACTGGCTTTTCTATTGCTTGGGGAACTGTAAAGAAGTTGATCCTTTTTGCAGAGTATTGATTATCTTGCAGATGATTCTCTTTTTCTATGACTATGAATGACTTTGAAGTAAGAAAAATGAAGGTGTCTGATTCAGGCAGATGTTCTGTGCATGTGACCCACAGATGGCTGCTACAGTGGAATTGAGCTTATAATTTGATTATCCACATTAACAGTTTATAGCTGTGCTGTTCAGATTATTTATAGTAGATGGAATTTAATTAAGGATAACACTGAATTAGTCTCCCTAAGATTAGTTGGAGGAATAAAAGCAGGGAATGGTCTTAGCATTTTTGTAGGTTTGTTGGCGGTTTTCTTCCCTTTTAATGCATACAGATCAATACTGCATAACCGTCGGTTTTAGTATTGATTGCGTATGTGGACCATTAGACAAATAGACGAAGAAATTCTCTACATACAAGCAGATTGCTGAATTGTGCAATTAGAAATGCAGATTGTTATAATAATACCATCATGGCTTTGTACTGCATCTGAAACTCATTTTACATGAGGGTCTAAGATGTTACTTGACAGCTTGCTGCGGCTCCTATTTATTATTTATCAAGAAGTAAAGACTGTTTGCTGTAATGAGATCTGCATCATCTACTAAGGTAATTGTCTTTCCACTGGTATGTCAATCCACATATTTAGTCATCTTCAGACTTCTGTTTCATTTTGTGTTTTTTCTCATAAATCTTTTGATGAAAAATTGGTATACTCAACTGGTATACTGTATATAATTCTTAAGTCGCCATTCAGAGCTATCAGCATAAGACATCATATTCAGCAGGAAATCATTTTATTGATGAACTAACTCTGCCCATTGTGAATATTTTAGCATATGTAGCACCTCTTATGACAGTTTAATAGTGAAGAGATGTTCAACCGATGATGTCAATAGGACCACTCTCCATGTTGAAGTGGAAGAATTGTGCTTGCACAGATGTGAGGGCAATTACTAAAATTGCCTAACACTGTAACTGCATTTCTGGCAGTTTCACATTTGCCTGATTAAGTTTGATTAAGAAGTAGAATAAGCAGATGACGTCAAAGGAATGGGTGGAGAAATTCAATAACAGCACACACTGATGTTGTTTTGTGAACACTATTGATTTGGTGGCTTTAAAATGAAGTTTTAGATCAATTGATTGATCAATACTGCATGGCTCTTTTGCTTCTTATTCTTCAAAAATTCCAAATTGCCCACAGATTCAGATTATATCAAATAGAAAGTCATTCGAGAGAATATTTAGTGGGCAGTGGAGTGAAATCCCAGCTATTGGGAGAGTTTGATTTGAAGAGACGTGAGGGTGTGATTTCCAAAAGACTTAACATTCTCTTAGCTGGAAGTCTGTTTTGATGGGCCATGTAAAGTTACAAATTGACTGAATCCTTGTGAATCACATCAATGTCCTTGCTTCTCTCTAACATTTCTCTTCATATTAGGCAGCCAATATTTCAACTCCATGGGGTGATATCAAATGTTGTATTTTAAGGTCTTTTTATTATTTTTTAGTAAAAACCTTTACAATTGAAAAAAAAAAAAAAATGAAATAACATCGTAGAAACCCAAGAGAGTATTCTGGAAATATTTCAGTTTGAACTGTAGGTGCAGGTTTGATGGGTTTTTTTTTTTCTTATTTGGCAATATGTGACTAGGGAAATATAAAGAAGAAGGTACAGCTGGTTTTTCCTAATGAAGATTGTTATAATTACCATATTAGGTCCCAAGTCTTATGTCCAAAGTAAATGGAATTTCTTATCTTCTTTGCTACAGAACTCTGATCAGTTAATTGAACATCAGTGTATTTCTGCACCAGTAATAATTGGAGTGTGAGAAAAGAGCAGGCCTCCTTGGTAGCAGTCTTATAGGTCTAGTCTCTAAGAAATCCCTTATCCAATATTTCTTGCTGTGTTTGATAGTGAGAGATCAATGTCCATAGCCCCAGGAGCTTCCCTGCTGCTCATCACAATGCACTGATGCAAGGAACTCCAGTTCCAGAAATATGCCAATCAATATCTTTGGATTGTTTAAGAATGGTTGCAATGGGTGGTAGACAGAGTTTTAACCCTACTGTGGCTGTTGGGAACAGATGGTGAACCTTCCTTTCTGGTAGGCTACATTAAATTCTGGTTGCCAGCACCTCATTGGCAGATCCTCTAATGTGGTAAATTGGTTTACAACTAGCAGATGGTCACATTGCATTAAAATGCAGAGCGGTGTAGATGTGGGGCTAGCAGGGGCGAGTGTGGGTCCTACAACTCAGTTAAACTGGCCCAGAGATTCCATGAGTGTAGTTTACCTTCTCAAAACGGATTACCAAACCATGCCAGCAGCTATGACTCAAACCACGCAAACGGCCGGGATCCCTGTGCATGTTTGTACACTCTTAACTGTTCTCTACTGGAGTCGTGGATATTTCTTCTCTTACCCAACTTCTGGCTTATCACGTTTAACCTGAAAATATGGGACGTGAGGTAAACATTAAAAAAATGTTAAGACTGTTTACGTTAATTTAATTTAGCTTTACCCAAACAATTCTTTCCCCATTTCAGATTACTGGATCACAGCAAGAAGGACCAATGGAGAACGGTGGTCAGAATATGGTACAGGTTCAACAGAACGGCAACCTCAGCGGCAGTCATTCCCCCATCATGACAGGCTCCATAGATGACAGTCGAACCAATCTGATTGTCAACTATTTACCACAGACAATGACACAAGAAGAGATCAGATCCTTGTTTTCAAGCATTGGAGAAGTCGAGAGTTGTAAACTTATCAGAGACAAAACGACAGGTAAGTCGGAGTTCAGTAGGGGTTGTTCCATGTGTATTAACTTTGGGTAAATTTGGCACTGGAAAGCTGTAAAGGCTTCTTTATTTTTTCCCCTAGGGTACACCATTTTTTCTTTCTTTTCTGAGCGTCAAAATACATTACAGATGTTTATATAACTGAGTGCACTTTGCCAATTTTAGATGTATGAAGTGGAAATTCAAGGCATTGAAAGGGGGTGAAAAGTGAGATTCTAGCCATCAGATTACATTGGCCACAACTTGTGTTCACAAAATTTGAATTTTATATTGAACTTTGGCTGTTTGGTTTGTCAGCTCCTACAGTGTCCTTGAAAATCAGATCTTGATGCTCTTATCACTCAACCTGATTCATTTATTATTATCTCTGTGAAATTTCTTGGAAAATTGCAAGAAGTTTGGGCTCAGAAGTTTGTCTTAAAGCTGGCATCTTCAGTCCAGCTCAAGTGAGAGAGACATATATTATCATTAAAGTAGGATGTGAGCAAAGTCTCTAAACAGAAACCTCCAGGTAAAAGCATTTATCACCAGCAGCTAGTATGTGCACTATGTCTGTGTTTATCCATGCTGCAGATACACTGGCTGAGGGAACTGCTTTCCGTTCTTAACATCTGTTTAGAATTAATCTTTAACAACGTTTGCGGCATACCTAGCTTGAACAACCTTTCACAAAATGATGTAAGATGATTTATGGAAAATCTCATAATCCTCAGAGAAAGTTTTTACAGACTTAGCTATAAATTATAAGTATGTCTTAATCAGTGGCTATCAACTAGGTGCGATTTAATGAGTAGCTATCTATAGCTGTTTCAAGTACAGGTAATTGTGTCTGGCATATATCACATTTGCAAGGCAGGCCCATAGGATTGGAGGGGAGGGGGTGGTCAGAAAGAAACACTCTTTTGGTCTGAATAAAAATTTGGTTTTAGGCTTTGTGCCATTTCTCCAGTTGGGTCAGCTAAGAGGGTAGAAAGCCCACTGTAAATTTAATGAAGTTAAAAACAAGAGTGCTCTACTCAAGGGCTTGTTACATTAAAAGTAATTTTAAGCTTAGCTTAACCTCCTGAAATTGGAGAACTAACATGTTTTAAGTCCATTTTGATATTTATGTAAGATCTAGTTATTAAAAAAAACATTGTGAAAATTTGCTCATTTTGGCTAAAATAAACGGCAGTTTAAAAAAATATTTAAAGGGATAATAACTCTTCGTATGAAATCTATATTTCACAATAAAACATTGTGAATAGCTCATAGAAATATAATATATTTTGTTTTACCACAAAAATGGCAGTTATAGCTATTATTCTGATATCTGAGCTTGTCTTTAGACCACGTGACCTCCATTGATGGCTATACTCTGTTAAAATCTCTTAAGAGATTTTAACAAAAAACCAAACTTTTTAGAAAAAAACCAGGGACTAACTTTGAATGTAACAATGGATTCATTAACCATTGGTAAGTATGGGAAAATTGTTGTTTACTCCAGGAAAATTCATTTTTTGGCCGAAACGAAGAGTTATTATCCCTTTAATATTGGACTAGTCATTTGTTGAAGCTGGTCACTGTAAAGTCAGTTTAGACTGTGACTTATTGGGCTTAAGTTGTGATTAGGTGCTAATAGGACCCATTTAAAAGGGACACTGGGGATTAGGGATGTGCTCTATTAGTAATCAATTTGATAACTATCTTCAAGTAACTGTAGAACACCAACCTCTGCAGGGCAGTGTACATCCTCCATCCCCTCCCCCCACCTTATCCAGCAAGGCAGAATGATCATACCAATTATCATCTCCGTCCCTGCCAGATAGAACACAGATACTGGGAATAAAGAAATGCTGTGATGGTTGCAGATTTATTCAGTACAGATTTTTCTCTATATCTTTATTTAGCCAGTCTGAATTTTTAGAGTGATTGATGGTCTTTATAGTTGTCAGATCATGACTATCTATGCTGGAAGGCCAAAAACCTTGGACAGAATACCTTACCTGTGTTTAGATTCAGGGTTAGTAAAATACATTCATAAACAGCATTTGGTTTTCCAAATCCTTGTCATCACAGAAGGCTTCTTTTGTATTTTATTTGCATAGGTTCATTAAATTTGAAAGTGTTTACTGAAATGTGTGTGGGTAATAATCTGATTAGTATCTCCTGAAATGATTTTACATACTTCAATCTTAGTTCCATGATAGTTAAGTCCCAGAGGGGTATGTCTGAGAAATAACTAGAACCTGATCAAATATCTTATGAATTTCTTCAGTGCTGGAAGATGGGGAAATCTCACTGTTTGAATGAAAAAATGTGTATTTTCTTCTAGCTCAAGGTAATCACCATGGTTTCTTAAATATCAAAGACCTGCAGCTTGCCTGACCTTCAGATGTATATTGGCAGGACCAAATACAGCTGGTTTTTTATGAAGGTTGTTCATATCCAGCTGTCCTTATTGTAGGGAATTTATTCCAGCACCTATCTAGGCCTTCTTGGAAAAGATTGCTATGTGTCATGACTATCTTTCACACAATGAAGGTTCCCGCTGTTTGTCTGATTTATTGCTGTAGATGACTTTTTCGCTAAAACCATAAATTTGATAAGCAGTCCTCTCTAGACCAGAATAAACGTAATTTTAGAAACATCTATCTTTCAGAAGTACTATGGAGACTTCCTCTGCCAAATGCCGGGATATTGTTTTCATTAAAGTTAATCTTAATCAAATTTCTTGCCATCAGAGCAGGCAAGAGAGGAAATCTTTGGGATGAACCACTTAGTCAATTTCTTTGTTATGACTTTATCCTCTGCCTTGGTAAAGTACTTAACCACTGTATTTCTTGAACAGTAATATTTTTAAACATACTAATTGTTGCTGTGAATTAAAAGGGGATGTGTGTGTTGATGACAAAATTTTATGGTGTTTAGATGGGCTATCAGAAACTAATGGCTCAACTTGTTTAACCTCTTGGTAATTCTTCTGCACTTTATCAAAATCGCAAGTCAATTTTTCAGTTTGAACACCGGGTCATTGAAAGCATGTTGAAGCACTTGAAACCTTCCGCATAGGTGATAGCAGATAAGGCACAGATACCTTGGTATACCTGCCCGTTTGTGGACCACCCATTCAATGTACCTAAGTATAGAATTAGTCTGGAGGAAGGCTGGTGTTTTGTTGTTAGAGATGGGAGGTGGCAGGGGTTGGGGTTTTGCTCTCTAAAACCTTCATTCTTGTAGTTATTTTCCCAAGCTGTAAGAATGTCAACACTTCATTTTTTTAGACTTAATCTTGTTGTTTAAAGCCATGGTGTACCTTCCCTAACCCTTTTTGTGTGTGCTTTATTTAAAAATGTTGAATTTGTGGAAAGTTTAGCCAAACATTGTAGGACAAGTATAAGGCAGACCCTGGTAACAGATCAATGTATCCAGTCACAATTAATGGGGTCCTTACAGGTTTGAGCAAACAACATTCCTGTACAACTGTTCTAGTCTTGCAAATGGCTTGCAACTGCACAATGATAAGGTATGATGAGATCAGAGAGTTTTATCTGATAAGCACAGATTTAGAGAGTTTCTGTGGTCATAACACTGGACAAGAGGGGAGGGGGCGTGCAAGCAGAAATGATAGATATCGAGCTGCTGGGCCACAGCTGTTGATTCTGCCGTCTCGGAGAGATTAGCAAAATCGAAGTATATTGAATTGATTATTCTTATAGGAATAAGCATGGGGATTTTGAATAGTGGATTGGAAAGAAAAAAGTTTTCTGTTATCTCCCTTGCCTCATTTTCTGAATGTTTTTACATATCCTGTGGGATTCTTTCCCAGTTAATTTTCACACATTTGCCCATCCGTGAAATGTGCCTTGTCCACTTCTGGCAGGCTTCTCCTGACCTGAAACTACATAAGAAAGTTGAAGCAGCAGCATCCGTGATCCCAGTGGAATTAAGTACTAGGAAAACTAATTGCAGATGATTGTCACGAGAATTGGGTTCTTTCTCCCAAATGCAATTTAACCGTCATTGTCACATTTTTTAGTTCCTTTCGCTGCACTTAAACTAAGTACTGCCTGGCTGTGTGTATAATTTCACACTATACTTATTTAACTACGCCATCCGGCTTGCTGTATAGCAAAAGTGTTGAGAAAGGGGCATAGGGATTACATCCAAAAGAACTTCCTAACCACATGAGGGCTTAGGTAGGTTTACAGGGAGAAAATTAGCAGCTTATAGAAACCTTAGTCAGATTTCCTCAGGGAACGAGAAAATTGGAAATTGGTTGAGTTGAATAACTCGTAACACGCCAATAATTATATATAAGATACATTTCATTGCTTCCTGTACCTAAGGTAATTTTGAAAAACTTAAAATACCAGAGATTCAGTGGAAAGAACAAATTACAGTATTTTTAGCTTCACTACCTGTAATCACTCAGTAAAAGTCCAAGAGAGCATTGTAAATCAACTCCCATGATGCCAACCGTATTAAGAATACCGTGTCATTTAATACAGCCATCATATCTGGTCAATTGAGCGTTATTATGTCGCATTTCAGTGTTTCACAATGGCCTTGTAATACGATCTGAACGGCACGTGTCAGGCTTGCCATGGGGACACCTCTTGTCTGTCCGTCTCTCCACACTTTATTGGGTTTGTGGATAAGCAAACCAAGGCATGCTTGGATTGTAAACAGTAGCTTTGTGTCAAGTCCAATAGACACATGCTGGATAACAGGGATCCCAGTGACCAGATGTCACGGTCGCTGAGCTTTTTACTTTTGTTACAGTGAGAAAGAAAGTGATCCCGTAGTCTTTGTGTTTGATGTCTTAACTTGTAGTAAGAATGGAGCAGGTGATCCTGCATCCATGTGAGTCAGTGTGTGTGTTTTAATCTTTGGGCATGAACTGTGGAGTTCTGGTGCACTGATTGTAGGCCTCCCAACTGTGCCATGATGATAGATACCATCATCACCCAATATACAAAAAATATAACTGTTCCTGTTTTTCTGTCTGCAGTGCTGTATTAACTGCAGAGAAGAGTGATACTAAAGGTATCCACTTACAGTGTGTATTTTCTTAATGATAAAGACAGTGTGTTAATCTACAGCCACTTGATAGAATTACCTCAATGAGTTTGGCCAGCCACACTGATCACAGCTGGAGATCTGCTCCTTGCCAGGCATGTAGTTGGTCCAGCCTGGTACTTGGCTACAGGGTAATCAAAACTCTTTCTGATTACACCAGAGAACAAAGCCAATTATAACAGATGGTGGACTACAGAAAATTAAGTAAGATGTGTCAGCAACCAACTGGATCTAGAGGTGACCGTTCTTAATGAGCTGAAACTTTGTATTTGATTATTAATCTCTATTGGTGTTGGGGCCCCTAATTACAGGAATAATGGTGATTAGGAACCAAAAGAAGGGAGGGGCACTTGATTGCCAGTAAGCCCTTCATTAAAAGGGGGGTGGTCCAAACCTTGCTAGGAGCCACAGATGCCAGTTTTCCCCGATAATCACTTTAAAATTGTTTGTCCATTGTAACACCCCATTAGCACTACAGAACAATTAGCTGTCTCACTTAAGTGAACACACACACACTGAGCAGAATAATAATCTCCTGCCTCTCCTGGATTCTCCCAAGTCTCTGAAACAAGAATATTCATAAAGCAACATTACTTGGATGACTGGTAGATGTTTTTTACTGTTTGAGTCGGGCAATATATTTGCAATTAGGCAATGGTTGATGGATCAGTTGGTTTATGGATCCTCTAATTTGTTATCAATCTTCTTTTTCTTATTTATTTTTTAAAGAAATAAATCTATAAAGGAAAGAGTGCACAACTATTATCCAGTTCTGATGGACACTTCTTTTCTATTTAGTGACACCGTCAAGTTTATGAAACATGCTTAGAGAAGAAATTTTCAGCAATTTTTTAAAAATAAAGCATTTATTTCAGTGGTCTTTTTTTCCATCCTGGAAGTTGAATGTTATAATAATTAAAACTAGATCTGATTAGTATGGGCCTTTAGGAATAAGCTGGGATTTCTTTTAACCTTCTTATGAATGCCTCTCTGTAAATTGTTCTTGAAGTGTACAAGTGATTGCTAATTCCTGAAAAATGTTTTGGAGAATTCGTAAGCAAATCATCCTATAAAGCAGCTAGTATTAATCTCCTGTGTTCATTTAATGGCCAAGGAGGTGGGTTTGTGCTTGGTTTGACCGGCCAAGTGATTGTGTTGTTGTGACTGATGACTTCTGTGGTATGTGGGAACTGATAGAGTTAACTTTGACTGGGTTATACATTTACCTGTAGTATACAACCTTTTTTCCTATTCGAATGCCCTTTCAAGGCCTAGAGATTCCGAGGATTGATAGCATACCAAAGTCTTGTTTTGTTTTATCTCATAAAGTTCAATAAAAATTGAATTTTAACTTAGAAATAAAAACATTTATAAAAGAATAGTTAAGATTTCATCATTTATGACATAGAATTTATTTATATTGGTTTAATTTATATAGATTTATAATAATTTTAAACCAAACAACATAGTAATTATTTTCTTTCTTAAACATTTTTAGGCCAAAGTCTAGGTTATGGTTTTGTGAATTACAAGAGTCCGGATGATGCTGACAAAGCCATCAGCACGCTAAATGGTTTACGGCTACAAAACAAAACAATAAAGGTAAGTTCTGTTTCCTTCTCTTAGCTTGCTTTAGGAGAGAGGGTTGGAATTATTTGGCATGACAGAAAGCTGAATGATACAGACAGCAGACTTGCTGTTACTATTTATGGGGATTGCTGTTCTTTTCTCGTGATAAGTTCAGTGTGATATTGTTTGAGAATGTGGCATACACTGAGAGGCATATATTCATGGATTTTGAAAAAAATGAAAGACAAATTTTCTTTGGTTTCAGTCAAGTACTGCTGTCTGTGTCAAACAGTTTTTGTCATGATCTTGTTATCTTCAAAGAAGATGAGGCTGATAAGGATGTGGACCAGAAAAAGATTTTAATTCAACATAACTATTACACATACATCTACACACTGCACTGCACCATCCCCCCTCCTCACCTCCCCCTTAAAAATAAAAAAAAAAAACATCCCACTGTTCTTTCAGTTTGTCTTCTCCTCTCATTACAATTTCCCCTTGTTCCAAATTTCCTCTACCCTTATGTACCCCATTTCTTTAACCTCACCCCAACCCTCGAAGAAATGTCCCTCCCCCTTGTTAACATACAGCTGCCCTAGTGTTGTCAGATCACTGTGTGCTGATATAACGTATATGCTAACATTAAAAGTATTACCCAAGGTTATGGAAAAAAAGTGTTGTGATCTAATGGCTTGGGCCTGTGATCAGGACAGTCACACAGTGCTTGCCATGTATCAGGTTCCACAGTGACACAGCCGGGCTGAGTCATTTCTAGGTATGATGGATGCTGCCATTGCTTCTGTTATCTAGGGAATTTGACTTGTATTAATTGAGCTGCATGAGACAAATATTAAGCATTGGTTTTAATGTCAGGAGAGATGGCAATTACGTTGTTTTTACCTTAATCAATTTTTTCATAACTTGTATGCTTGATGAAATCTCCATTGGTTTCATCCATCTTTGAAGTGACTAGGTAATCATTATGTTTAATGACTAATATTTTTGTTCTCCAACGTTCAAAATAAGCTTGTGAATTATGTAGATACTAACAACTAATTCATTTTGTTTTATGTATTTATTTTATTTTTTAATTTCTTTTCTTTATTATCAAAATGATAAGTGAAATCCATGGTCTTGATGTCTGGCAGATCAAGGCCCAGTCTGCTTCCACCTGCCGTGGGAAGCACCATATATTGACTAGAACACTCTCGCTGATAAAACAAATGGCACAATAGAACAAAGCCCAGCAAAATCAATTGATATGAGATCAATGTTTTGATGTAGGAAAGCAATGGTAATGTACACAGTAATATGCATGAAGTTTGCAATGAAAGGATTAATCACAATAATGAGTCTTTGGCTCCACTAGACATAGGATTCATTTCCAGTCCATTACTGTAGGAAAAGCTTCAGTCGTCCATTCCGTCTGAATATCTGAGTGTTACGACTGGAGCTGGAAAGGTTAGGCCCCCCATTGATTAAACGTGAACATGCTATTAGAATTATGTAGCTTGCAGTTTATGTGACGGGAAGGCTTTCACCGAAGGTTTGAAAAAGGGCAAGACAGGGCAGGGTGGCTTGAAACAGAGCTGCACTTCACCAAGCAGACAGGATCTCTCTATACATTATGAAAGACGAGAAATCCAGGAAATAACCAAGAAAATATGTGGCCCTGAGGTCCCATTTGTGTATAGACAAACTTGTTTATCATAGCTAGCAAAATAAATTGCTTTTTGCTCACAGATGTAATATGTCTATCCATGTATGGTTTTCATTATGGTTGACTTACCTTTGGATGTTATAAATCCTATAAAAATAATGTACAGATATCAAATATAGGTCAACATCGTTAAGGAAAGTATTGATAATTTATTTTTGATAAACAATTTGTCTTAATTATTTATTAGAAAAAGCTTTGTTATAAGTATTATTTAGACTCTGCTAAGTTTGACTTATTTTACCTTTAATATCTTTTGACAGGTGAAGTCTAATTCTGCTTTCAACACTTGTTTGTCTTCTGAAAACCTTAAATTGCAAGAACAAAAGAACCAGAGAGGTGCTTCTCACATTTTAAAGAAAAATTGAATACAATTTTTTGTCCTAGTGTTTTTTATTTTCTTATCTAAAATGTGTTTGAATATATTGTTTAGGTTATCTTCTCTGCACCCGTCCTATTCCCATCCTACCCTTTCTCCTGCATTGAAGTACCATTGCATCTTTTTTAAGTTTTGCATCCTACTTCCACACAACCACACTTATTACTTGCAAACACATTTATGTCATTCATATCAGAAAGTGACATTTTCCCACTCCAATAAAAAAATAATAAATGGCAATAGATTATCAAGATTGTTGTCATACTAGAAAATGTACTTATTATTTATTTTATTCTGTCTGGAATATGTGCTGTATTTATTAAGTCTGCTATAGTTTTATTTGATGATTGTCCATCTTTCTCTTTTAGGTGTGCTCACTTCCGCTGGTTGTCGTATCATCCCTGCACACCACACCACATATTTACAGCTGTTTCAGTTGCTTAAATTGTACTTACTGATTTGTTATACAGTCATATGTTTAAAGTATTGATTTTGATTCCATTTTATTTTAATCCTGTGCTGTTTTACATGTCTGTAGGTGTCAGTAGCTCGGCCAAGCTGTGAAAGTATTAAAGGGGCTAACTTGTACATAAGTGGTCTACCAAAGACTATGACGCAGTTGGAACTTGAAAATTTGTTTTCTCGGTGTGGTTCCATAATAACCTCAAGAATCCTCTCAGACCCTGTGACAGGTATATACAATTAAAGTGCTCTGCTTTAAGAGTGAAAGTGAAAGTGGGCTGTTCCAAGCTCATTTGACACATTCTTGGCCATTTTCTTTGATTTCGGTTGGGTTAAGGCTTACTAGATGTTTTTGAGTTATTTTTGCTCTAGGCATACAGAAGACTTTCATTTTTGATTATCCCTACTGAGTAATCAAAGTTGGTTTTTCAGAATTTATTTTATTTGATGTTTGCTTAAAGTTTCACCTTTCAAGATTAAATGTCAAATCATTTTATTATGTGGCCATTGGCTCTTCTTTATGCTTTAGTTCTCAAAATTGTACACTGTGAATTTTTATACTTTGTGAAATATCAAATTAATTTCTCCTGACAAATTTAGTTGTGCTTTATCCAAAAATGTAATAAATTGCTTGAAGTCTAGATCTGTTTTAGCCTAACCTTTATTTCAAGAAAATTGCCAAGATTTTCTCTGAGTAAGTCACCGTCGTCTGCAGCTAATTTTGGAACTGTAAGCATGCCCGGGTGCATACCTACACTACATTAACCTCCTAGAAATTTCAGTGAAACTAGCGTTATCAGCACAGATCTCCAGAATCTCACCTTTCTATCAAATGCCAGCATTAGACCCAATCACTTCTGGCAGCTAAATAGGAAAATGGGGAGTCATGTTCTCTTAAGTTGCTTTTTAACTTGCATTAATTTACTCAAGTTTTCTTTAGCAGCATTTGTCTTCAGAGAGTGTAGATGTCTTCTGTTTCAACAACAAGGGTATTTCTCTCTCTGAGGGCAGGCTTGACAGTTCCAAATGTAGCCTTACTTCGGGGGAACTTTTTTTTAATTTCATGTACAGTTTTGTATGGATGGACTAGATTCTAATCTGCCTTATAGAGATGCTTCTACTCTTTCACTGCTGGACCCTAAAATATCTTTTAAAGAAACTGCATAACTTAGATATATATGTGTGGTTTACCCTTCTATTTTGAAAAAAATTCCAAATTATTTTTAAACAGCATATCAGATGTGGTTGTTTATCACAGAACATGTGATTATAAAAAGTTGATGTTCATTATTTATATATTTGTTTTTTTTTCAATGGCCACAATATATTCATTTTCTAAGTCGAGTAAATACTAAGATGGTAAACCTTACATATTTCTTTTAATGAGTTTATCTTTTTTTGTTTGTTTGTTTGTTTGTTTCAAATACAAATTTATCATTTAATTGCATTTTTCTCAGATGTAATGAGCCTTATGCTTTGTATTTCTTCTTTTTTTTATTTGTTCACTTACCATTCTTGTGTTACCTTAATTTTAAACTTGGGTTTGTTTGTTATTTATTTATATATTTTATTTTTAATGCTATTTAAGAAGTATATAGGAAGGTGATTGTGCCAGGTCTGTTGTGTGCCATCCTCAGTGCCACAGTGCAGACCTCATTTTCACCCTCGCTGTATTTGTAATTCAGATGTAATCAAGGAAGAGCAATAACATTGTTTCTCAAGTCCCACGCTGAATCCCAAGCCTCCCTTGAGAACATTAGATCACATAATATATTGTAAATTTGAAGTCTACCATTAATGCATTTATTGTCCTTTCATATGTGGTAGATATAAAGTCCTTTTGTAAAGTGTTATCAAAATGTTTGGAAATGAATATTAAGCACTAGAATTTTGAAAAAGATTTCCATCCGTGTTTATCATTTCATAATGACTGTGAATTAAATACATTCTGCTTATATATTAAAAAGCTTTCCCAGTAAAAATAATGTGGCATTTGTATCAGAGCAATGTGCTTACTATGCCCCACGGGATCTGACCCCATAAGCTAACCATGTAAGCTACTGATGAAGTTATTGGCATGTTTTTAAACTTGGCTTCATATTGGCCTTAGTTCAAGTTCAATATCTTTTCAGTAAAGTATTCCTTAATACTTGCTGCTTTTTTATTATTTGTTATTTATATTAGTATCTTTTTTAATTTGCTGCATTTTTTTTTACTGTTTTCTAACTTATATCTAGTAAAAACATTTTTATTTTCAATATCTGATATTATAAATATGATATATTGAATGTGACTAATGCTTCAGACATCCTCTGTATTGCTGCAGTTTGCATTATTAGAATGATGAGATAGATATTTACATAAAATAGCAAATATAACCCTTTGTGTTTCCTTTACACAGAGAGAAGGCTACCACTCGTTTTCATATATGTTTGATATATATATATTTCCTTAAATCTATGTGTAGCCAGCCTTCAGTGCTTATTTCAAGCTTGTCTCATACAATTAGTGGACTGACCAATTCACTTACACTAAGCATAGGGGCAAGGATGTTGTTTACAGTGTTTTGGTGTCATTTCCCAATTTAACCTAAGGGGATGATTGTCAAGTATTGATTTCTACCCAAGTCTGTAATGGGTCTGCTTGGGCTGCTCAAATATTACTGTAGCTATGTTTTATGCTGGAACTGATTCTGTGACTACTTTGTCTACTAGTCTTTTTTGTACATCTTTTTTTTTTTTTTTTTTTTTCACTAGATCTTAATACTTGATTAGTTCATAAATTAATTTATTATATAGTTCATTTTGTTTATAGTTTTCTTTATAGCTCATTGTCCGGCTTAACTTTTCTTATGTTTTCATCAAGGTATATATATATTTTTTAGGCTTATCAAAAGGGGTTGGTTTTATCCGGTTTGATCAACGACATGAGGCTGAACGTGCAATCAAGGACCTAAACGGCAAGATTCCAGAGGGTTCCACAGAGGCCATCACGGTCAAATTTGCCAATTCCCCGAGCAGCACAACCAAGAGCACAATTCCGCTCACAATGGCATCTTACCTAACAGCATCCCCCACGAGACGATTCTTGGGTCCAATACACCACCCAGCTGGACGCTACAGGTAAATTTTGAGCTTTTTATTGTGTCTTGATGCTGGTCCAGAGTACAGTTTGCTAGTTTTAAACCAGTCACATCAGTATTAAGGGATCTTTGACTCCAGTGTCATCTAATTAAACTTTTAAGTCCTGGATATAAGCCTAAAGCACGCAAGTGCAAGACGCTAAATCAAATGATTTGATTAAATTGTGACAGTGAATTATGGGAAGTTCAAAGGATATGAACTTAAAAAAAAAAAAAAAAAAAAAAAACGTTGAAATTATCTGAGTGACTTGGCTAAAACAAGAAATCTGGACCAGGACTGACAGTGATGTGATGAAGAAATAGATGCACAAACAAATTCTCAGTCATATATGCATTAGAATTATTCAAAATAACTAAATTGCAATTTGTCTCACTTACTGATTGTCTTTAAAAAAAAAAAAGGATAAATTATATTTTTGGGGAAATGAAACTAAAAGTACTAGGGCACTTAAGGTATTGTCTTTTTGATTTGACCCTTACTGTGCACAGACTCTAATGTTAAAGAGCAAAGAAATTAAGTGATCCCCCATGATTTGATTAATTTGTCTGTTGCTTTACAAACATTTGTGGCGTCCGTACTTAATGAGACAAGATCAGAGGTTTGTAGGATTAAGACATCAGTAGAATTCCCTGTAACATTATACCCTATTTGTATTAAGCTGATAGTAGTCTGAAGCTGGGCTGTAATCATTGGGTAGCCATGCCAGGCATTGGCCAACCCTCGCCAGGTGCTGATCCAGAGCCCAGCTTTCTCTTCTCATATTCAAAATATTGTCTTCCACTCCATTAGTCGCTATACACTGTGTGAAACACAATGCATCTGTGCTGTAAACAGACTTCATTGTGTGGAGCTTCAGATGAATCGTTGACTAAAAGCACTTAACAGAGACGGAATTGAATTTGGAACATTTTGATATGTGTAGTTCTATTCTTCTAGTTCTGTGTCTTCGCTGCTATCAGCTTTATTCCAGGAAAATGTTGAGCATAATCTGTCATCTCCCCGAGATCAGCCATTAGTAGGATGCTTTATTGCCTTAGTGTAAGGGAAGGGTCACCGACATCTCTTAAAAACCGTGCATGGTAGGGTTGGTAATCTAAATGATGGTTTTAATGAGAGCAAAGAGTTGGAGAGGTTTTTGAAAAATATGTATTGCCAACTTGGGTAATATTACGTTTGAATCATGAAAAGAGGATTAACCTGGAGCATAATTGCTCAAAGTCTTTATTTTTATAAAAATGTCTATATGATGTTCATAATGGGCAGTATGAAGATGTCTGATCTTGGGACAGGAAATATTTCTGTTTTGCTTTGGAAGATCAACTGATGATTTCATGTCAACAAATAATATCCACTGTTCAGTTTTTCATGTAGGGATCCAGCTGTAGAAGACAATGAAAATACAACATTCAGGAACTTCGATATATATGGTAGAAATTTTTAGTTCCACTCTTTCTTTATTTTTCCACTTGAGTGACCTGATTGTAAAAAATATGTATATTCACAGTCTTAACCCAATTAGGTACTCCCCACTGGAAAGCACTGCCGCCGCCACTGGTTTGATTACCACGCCCACCAGTGCTCTCATCTCTGGGAACCCACTCCAACCCACTGGCTGGTGCATCTTTGTCTACAACTTGGCTCCAGAGACGGAGGAGAACACCTTGTGGCAGTTGTTTGGGCCATTTGGGGCAGTGCAGAGCGTCAAAGTGATACGGGACTTTCAGTCACAGAAGTGCAAAGGATTTGGATTTGTTACCATGACAAACTACGAGGATTCCTTGATGGCCATTCAAAGTTTGAACGGATTTGCACTGGGCAATCGCATCTTGCAGGTGTCCTTCAAAACTAACAAAACCAAAATGATGTAAGTGGACAGAACTTTATATACATATGTTATATATAAATGTATATTTCATTTCTTATGCTGAGAACAATCAAAGACAGAGCTTTAGCTGATGAGAGAGAAGAATCTCATTTTGAACATGTTGATGACTAGTCATGTTGTTGACTATTGACATTCCCCTTGGGGGGGAGGATTATGCCAAAAAGCACTCAAAACTGTTGATGGAGATCAGAATACTGTGCACTGTATTGAGGAGGACACTGTGGCACTTCATTTATCTGCTGAAGGATTTTAATCCACACATGAAAATTTAATATCAACGAGCATTTTACTTATGTGTGTAAAAGATCTTATTTGTGTTGCAGAAATTTTAAACGTTCAACATGAACTCAGTTCTATATAAGTGAAGACAGAGTAATTTAAACTGTAATTTATTTGTTCATGTAATGTGGACTAATTTAACTAGAATCCAATCTGTGGATTTTGTATATGTTGTACACTTTATCAAGCAGCATTAACCCGCTTTCCTTCTTAGACGTGTCTGACTTTTAGACAGTGTTTTACTTGTTGTTCATGTTGACAGCTGTCTAGAGGCATTCTACATTAGTAGATTAGAAAATTTCGTCTGTTCCCAGTATTATATACTTAAGTTATTTCCGACAAGTCGGAAAAAAATTGTGGATCGTGGCAATCTTTTGTTTTCACACCCTACTTATCAAAGGCAATTAAAGTTTTATTTGTCTGTACACTTTTGTTGCTGTGTTTGTTTACTTATTATTTTATACTTATTTGCATATTGTTTCATTATTTATTCTATTCATTATAACATCATCATTTATTACTGCCTGATTTTCTTGTTATATTTTCTTTTCCTATTTATTGATCCCACATTGAGTTGAACCACCACACCAGTATTGACATACTAACTGCCACCACACTTCTTTGGTTTGCTGCTTCTACCCAGTAATTGCAGAATAGTTGACAATTTTTTTTTCCTTTTGCTTCCTTTATTCTCTCTTGAACATTCGCGTGAGACCAAGTTTATGTTTGGGTCCAGGACATGGAAAAGAGCAGAAGAATGCCTCTGAGTGACAGCAGCATAATAACATTAAGTAGTATTCAGTATTTTCAGTTCCAGTGTAGGGAAGTTTTAAATTTGCATGTGATGGATGGACACATTTGGGGTTACCATGGTAATGAAGTGTTATTAAAAGAAGCTCTGGGAACCATCGTTCTCATTGCCATGGTAACCCTGTATTAAAACTCTTGGTAATTTTTGAGGGATAGTTTGTTGTACGATCACCTATCTCCAAGAAGTGAACCAAGTTTGCCAAACAAACCTTTGGCAAAGTGGACGACTACTTAATTTTGTAACCATAGCAACCAATGATATGGCTGCTGATGTGCTGAATTGCAGTATAAGGCAAGAAGGTTTCAAGCAACGAATAATTTGTTCTGCAGCAGTAGCAGCGTTTCCTAGTTCTTCCATTGACATGCATATTATGGAACAAATATGTACGTTGGTAAGGTACATATTTCGCACAAGTTGTTGGAACTGTTGAGACTTGTATATATATTATAGACATTAAAAAAACCCAAGAATGCCAAATATGAACTGATGTGATGCAAAGCCACTTTTGATACCAACATATGCTGCCCTATATACAGTGTTACATTGTAAAGATGTTGATGAGAGATGTTTATTTGTTGTTGAACGAATGTCTGTACGGACTACATTGGTTGGTCTCCCGTCGTTTTGTGAACTATGTACCAAAAAATTAACATTCCTATTGTCATTTACACCCATTTTAGACAGATTTAAGTGAATTGTCAGCTAGTGCATGCATTTAGATACAGTATTTATACCTTGCACTCTAAACCAGGAAATATGGACAAAGATAGTAGTGAAGAATAGTAGAACATAGATAAAATTTCTTGAGCTGTCCATTACTGCAGAAAGTGGGCAATTCTTTCCACATGTGTGATAGGCAGTTTTGTTCAAGAATACTCGACTTCAAGTTGAACTGTCTCACCTAGTGATGCAGTTTCCATGTTAGTCACCAAGTACACCTGGAATTGCCAGTATTTGACATTTTCTACTGATATTGCAGATTTTAATACCCAGTGGTTTTACTGGAATTTTTTGAGATGCAAGAGAAAAGAATCTATGAATTACACATGAATGTTTCTTACACCTGTTGTTAAAACTAAACTGGGTACTAGAAGAGGGCCCAACATGTTATTCTATGAACTATTTGTGTCTGTTATATAATGGTATTTTCAGCTTTTAAAGGCTGTACCATGATATTGATATAGGTATACCCACTGTAGTTTAGTCTTCTCATATACAAGGCAAAATCATGTAAATGTATAAAAAGCATAATCAAAATATTTGAGAGTAAAGAGTTATTGTATTGTGTGAAGCTGAAAGGATATTCTCACATTATCAGGATCTCAGTAAGTAGAAGGGGCAGTGAGCTTTCTCTGCAGGCTAAACAAATGTTTCATCTAGTATAATCTCATTTAACTTCAATTTCAATTTTTTTCCTTTGGCCAGCTTGGATGGTAAATACTCGAATTGGATGAAAGGGGACAAGAAAAATTGATTTTGGTGGGGTAAAACTGTGGGGCACATTTTTGTGTAATTATTGTATGGCGTCATTTTAGGGAGTTCATCCTAGTTTTAAACAACATTGCTTTATCTTGGCCAGTTGAGTATCTACCATTTACACTTTGTAGAACAGTTGAGAATTAGAATCTATGATGTTTGAAGGCCAAATTTGTTGAGTTGAATTTGTTTTCTTTGTTCAGCATTGTATTTTAGTGTTATTATATTTGTAGAGTATTGTAGTTATTGATATTATTCATGCTCTTAGCAGTTTTCTTCTCTTTGTTGCATGAGTGAGTTGTTTTACTCTGAATTGTTCACACTTTCTTAGCATTCCAGTTCAATTCATTGACAATTCCTGTTTATTGTAAGGCTATGTTTGTTCTTGATTAGATGTTAATTGAAAATTTTAGCTATATCTTGGTTGTAATTTACATAGGCAGAGCTACATGAAATCTAGGAAAGGTCAGGCAAGGCTAGACAAAGTGATGGTATAAGCCATATCTTGCCAGCGTTAACTGGCTTCAGGCTGACAAAGCACAGTCCTTTGTGATCATTATCTCTCAGATATCATCCCTTGATGTTATTCAGGTATGCATATAGGGTGATGCCATAATATGACGTTATTGTAACGAGAAACCCCAAAGTCTTAATTAATCATATACACAATAACATAATCAGCTGTTTGTTGATTGTCCTTTCCTATGTAGTTTGGTTGTATCGCAATATTTGTACTTTTACATGTCAGACCTATCATAGAATAAATCTTCTGAAGATATGAACAGGACTCTGTTGGGCTTAATTGTTGCCGTGTTATCGATATGTGAATTATCATGAAAATTGAGCTACATAGAATCCTGCTCATTTCAATGTAAATGAAGTATACAATGAAAGTCCTGAACAGCTGTCACAGTGAACAGATTGGGATGTGACTTATTATGCACATTTGTATTCATTTCTGCTTCGTTAACTAATATGGTATAAAACAAAACTGCATTATTTATGGACATGCTTAATAAAATATGTTTGACGTATTTGAAATGTAGGATGTGTAAATTAAACAATTCATTCCCTGATTTGTTCACTCTTCCTAAACATAGATATAATTTGAAAAGAAATTTATTAAATCCAAAAGGTCCACTAGCTGCTTTCACAAAAAGTTAGGATTTTCACCAGATCTTTTCAAACATATTAATGCCACAATGGAAATGTTGATTGCATCATGTCAAGCAAAATTAAGAACATCGGAGTTGAACAAGATCTTCCTCATAGCTATAACATGTACATCCTCAACTGAGTGATCACAGAAATAATCTTGCATAAGAACCATGGCTGAAAGTACATCATTATTGTCCTAATGGAAATCGTCAGATTTGATTATTTCAGTCGCATAGGGCTGGTTCTTTTGCAAGAGCTTTAAAATTCTTAGATATTTCAGATCATTTCTTCAGTTATTTGATATAAAGACTAATGTTCCAGGTTTAAGTTGAACCTGATGTAAGGAGTCCTTGAGAAGCGTGTGTATTCTGCCCAGTAGCAAATTAAGGTTGGACAAGCACTAAATGGACATCTAAGCATTTTCTGGTGTGGTGGTTATTCATAACAACTAAATAAAAAAATTCATCAATATACTTCTATGTTACAAGGTCAACAATGTCTTTGTAATCTATCCCACTTCTCAAAAGGACGGTTCTCCTTCACTGACAGCATGCAGCAGTGTTCCCCGGACGTAGACGACCTTGTACCCAGTCACCTGTGGCAAATGACAGTTTTACCTGCTGCAGTAATTATTTCTCATAAGAAGATTAAGCTGACCTCCAACATGCAATGTTGCATGCAGATGGCAAGTTTATTGGGGGATAAGCCGTAGTAATTGAGAAGTTGACAATTGAAGTAATTGTTTGATTTAGGGAGTTTGATTTCATTTGGGATTTTTGTTTGACGTTGCGTTAATTTAGAATATTTGTACTATCATAGTAAATTTTAGAGGTGGGCTGTGGAAGTGCTTTGTGTGGTAAAGAAATCCAAATCCAGTTGCAGACATGAGACCCAATTTATTCTTAAGTGTGTAATCCACACGGCTATGAGATTTACCAATTAAAAAAAAGTGCTACACTAAGAATGTATTTTGCCTGTGAAGTGTTGAAGTGGCCAATTTACTATGATCTTAATTAAAAAAAGACTTGACCATTATGATTCTGATTATGTTCCAGAATTGCTCATATGTACTGTTGTTTAGAGAATATTGGACAGACATCACGAGTTTTAAAATTTAAAATGGAACTCTTCAAATTTGATTAAACTTCCCTTAACAAAAACCAATGCTTATTAATTGGGAAAAATGACTTCTATTATTGGATGTTTTTTTGAAACAGTCAGTTCCTAACTCTGAATGTATGGCAAGTTCAAAAAGAAATCAATTGCTGAAAGCTTAAGGACATTGAAAAGCTTCTTTCTGTATCTTCAAAGAGAAAAAGATGCCTCAACTTACATGATGACGTCCAACAAGAAGTCTGCAAAGAGGAAGTGCCTTGAAAAGTGCAACTGATTCCATGATATTTCAACTTTTCAGTGACTTTGGGGTTTATCTGAATAGACAGCACTTGCAAGTAGTAGGGTCTACTGCAAATTTTACTTGTTTTAGTAAAAAAAATATTGACAAACAATATTGTACGTCACAAGAAAATACGCAAGAAAAGATTCAATGTTCCTGAACAACCATATTTAGGTCAATGTGAACCATTTTTTCTTTGTCCTTAAAACATGGGAGTTAACCAAACTATATATCTCATTAATGAATATAGCTGCAGGATTTTGCCGGAACAAATTGAAAAAAAAAGGCACACATTTTTGTCCTTTGGCAAATGAATTAAAGACTGAAAAAATTGATCATTCATGACAAGAAATTAGATTTGAAGCCTATGAAATTAAGCTAAGGGAACAGTGTGTCTAATCAGAGCTTTGGCTGTAGGGAATTTGAAAACTTGTACATCTGTTCTTGGATATACAAATCAATAATTCAATACTTTCATTGCTAATGGCAAACTCAAACTTAATGAAGGCAGTCAATACATTGAATTTCTTCCCATGGATAATTCCATTTAATCAAAATGGCCCCCTGCTTTTTCTAGATCTCTGGCTCAAGGGTTCAGATATAGACCAAACTGGTAAATTTAACAAAAGTACAAATCCATTCTTCCGAAATATCAATACTAATGTATTTTGACACTAACAAAAATTGGGTGAGGAATGGATTTTAATTTCTACTGTGTGTCTTCTTGCACGTGGGACTGTGCATTCTGGAAGAAAAATATTAAAATCTGTTTAAATTTCGCTAAACCCCCAAACAGCATTAAAAATATCAGAGGATTAAAGTCCTTCACCATGGGCAAACTTTAAAGAAATAATAGGTTTGAATTATCCTGTTTGCTAATAAAACTTTAGACTGACCTCTTTCATTGGTCAGTGTGGATACTCACTTTACTCAGATACTCGGCATTAACCACCTCCAGCAGATAAAGCATGCTAACATTAAAAAAAATGGATATCATTCACAACAATTTGCAATGTTAATCCATTTTATACAAGTGTTGGAACTATCATCACATTACTTCGCAACAGGCTAGCTTGTCCAACGTGGATTTTTAACAACCATACTGGTTGACATTCTAAAGCAAGGGCATTCATTTTGATTACAACTTATTCTAAATATGGTCCACTGTGTTTAATCCTTCTCACAGATAAGTCCATTAAACAAATATTCAGTAGAAATTCAGTTTTTGTGACTTAAATGCAAAATATCCCTAACTGCTGCACAAAGAATGTGCAGTAAATTGTATGTTGTTGACATCAGAGTTTTAAAAACATCAGATTTTAAAAAAATAATTTCCCAATTACCATTTTGCCAATAAAAATGTTAACAAAAAACTTTTTTTTTTTTTTTTTGAAAATCTGCTTAATTATTAGGTATTTTTGCACAAGTTGAATATTTCCATGCACCTATAGTGGTGAATTACTGCACTCCTTTGAGAAAAACTGAAGTCAACTGCAGATTCAACTAGCTAATATAACTTATTTGGCAGAGCCTGTTTCATTAGGCAAGCACAGTCTGATGGACATTATCGACTTTTCCTGTTGATCTAATTCTGCCTGATTTCATTCTTGTTTCCTGAATTTTCCTGAACTAAATGTGGATTATTCTCAGAAAGTTCTTGTAATTTCCTTGCCCAATCAAGTCAGCATTGACAAAAAAGGACCCACTGCTTGGGAGATGGAAATTTCCAGCCAAATGAAAGAATTTCCCAACTCAGTTGACCTGGAAAAAATGCAGCCATGATTTTAGTTCTTTGTGCAGGTATAAAATGACTGTCTACCAGCAGAAATAGTTCTACCAGTCAGCCGTGTTGCTCTGGTTTGAATTATGTGTTACTATTCATCACAGATTTGCTCTGTCACCATTGGTCATTCACTGAAGTGGAAAAATGACACAACAAATTGACAAAGAGAGCTTGATGGATAAATAAATGATAAGATTAACAGGATGATAGCATTTAACGATGTATGACAAATTAATGTTATTCAACTTTAGTCCAAACTTGTAATGATCATCTCTTGAGCTGCATGTGACAAAATTAACAAACTGATTGTTACCAATCTACACAAAAACTGGGATAATTTACATTGCTGTCAATGGCAATCATGCAAAATCAAAATCATGAAAACTGATGTGAACTCAAAATCAACCATTTGTTTTTCTTTTATAATTGTTACAAATAAAATGCAAAACAGCTCAAACAGATGTTTACTATAATTAAAACTTCATCATCACCCACAGCCCTTTCAGTTTATTTGAATTTCAAAAATTATCCCAATTACCAGCCTTATGACAGGTTTGCAACAATTTCTGAATGATGAAATCTCATAAGAAGGCCAAAAATCATCAAAAATTATTACAAAATGAAAATCAGAAGTTGATCAATTGTAAAATCCAATAACTTTTTAATGTGAATGGGCAAAAAATGTTTGAGATTCATTGGTATACCTTATTTACTAGGAAGCTGTGGTAACTCTCAGAATCTTTGCACATTGCTTAAAATCCCATCACTTAAGAAAACATACAAGGCAATGACAAGAAAAAAAATTACAGTCTAAAAACAGATCATTTTGAGTACTTGTCGTGAATTTGAAAAGGATCCAGCAGTTGTTCAATGAACATTGATTTTTAAGCTGCTGATGGAATTAGTAATGTAGTGGATAATTTGTAAGCTAAATTGCAGTATTGAAGAAGACACGGTGAGCCCTGTGACCTTCTAGTTAGATCATTTCATGTGCAGTGAGGCAGAGCATCATCTAATGTAGCACCCGCATTGCAAGGTATTATGATAAGATTGTGCCCAGTTGTGTGTTAACATTAATGTCTGATGAATTCCCATGCCTGCATGATACGAGTTTAAGTGTAAACAGACAATGAAAATTGCTTGAAGGGTGTCTTCCCATCTGTGACTGCTAAGGAGAAAACAATAAGGCTGAAATTACACCCACACGTCAATAATATATGTCTCAATACTGACATACTGGTATCATATAGTTATTCCTATCATATTTTAAAATACTTTTTAAAATCCCCATCTTTTAATGCATGTATACAACATTCTTGCATCCTCTTACTCAGTGTTTGCCATTTAGAGAGGAACTTGCTGGACTGGAACCATTATCCCCAAAGTCAGGCTAAGGGGGGGGGGGGAGGGGGGGGGGAGTGGGAAGAGGTGGAAGGAAAATTAAGCATAAATGAAATTTGAGAAAGAAGTGACACCCTTTTTTTGCAAAGTTATTCAAAATTATGTAAAATTATTCAAGTGCCTTTTACATTAAGAAAATAATTGATTATCAATCCATTTGGCTTTTACAAGTTAAAAGTGTTGGAGCAGCGGTTGCCAAATCTGTGAAAATACAGTAGGTGACCTCAAGCCACTGTGTGGATGCAAGCTCTGTACTTTGTGATGGGTAGCAGTATTAGCTTGCAGTGGGGACAGCAGTATGGGCAGGGGAGTAGTCCACAGATATAGTCACAGAATAAGCAAACAAAGAAAACCTGACATTGTCATTTTATGACATTTTACATCATTGTGATGCTGAATTCATGGATAAGAAAAGATGGCGGTTGTAAAGCACTGGAAACTGCTTTAATTTCCTGAATCTGATGGTTGAATGTTCACTTATAACGTAATTTAGCCAATCATCCACTAAACAAACATACATAAATGAAAACCTTATGAATATTTTGTTGACTAATGGCTCTCAATGTCACTTCTTATGAAGAGATAACCTTCATCATGCTGCAGCATACTCATGCTGTACTTAAAAAAAAAAACTTATGAGAAGCTTTGTGATAGTCTCATTAAGTCAGGGCATTAAAAAATGGCCATAAAAATAGTGCTCAGTGTTTTTGATGTTGTTATTAATGTAAAAAAGTACATATTCAAAACAAAAGTGAAATCACCCATCCACATCAGTAGCTACAATAATATGAACAATAACATACAGCTGGGATTTAAAATGCCCAACTAGAAAACTTCAGTTGTAATCAGTTAGAAGTAAGACATAGCAGGAATATGTGAGTCGACTGTAGGATAAAGTAAACTGAACGTATTACTTAGTTTAGAAATTGCTTCTGTGTGGAAGTTCAAAGCTTCCATGCATTACTAGCATAATTGTTTAAAAAATTCTGTCAAAAGGGAATAGTTGCATAGAATTATTAAGATTATCAGATTATGGAAAACAACACTTATGAGCAAGTTTTTCTATGGAATTCTCTGCAGGCCAAAACCACTGCCTCAGTTTTCCCAAAGTACTTCAAGTTGAACATAAACAGCAGTCGATAAAATTAATCAATAATAAAACAATTTCCCTGTTGATCAAGATAAAACCAGGGCATCTGTACAGTTGTGTCTGTCCAATTGTCTGTAATATTATTTGACAATCATATCTTCTGTTTCTATGCAATATTCTATAGGACTACAAGTTTCAGATGTCTCCAAGAATGCTGTTTTTTTAAATTTCACAATACCATCAATACAATATGACAGCATCCAGTGCATCTGCTGAGTATTGATAAGCATGTCTCTCTTCCTATGAAATCCTTGGAGAATTGTAATCACTTAGTGCTGGACTATTCTTTTTTCACCCAGTAAAATAAATGGTATCACCTGGTTACACATTGTATTGGTTGCTGGCATGCAGCCTCTTTTGCGACTAAAGATAATTACTTTGAAAAACTTTCAAATTCAATTATCCAAAGTAAAAATGTGTAGGCTAGCACATACACAAATCCTTCTATATTATTTGCCTAAGGTGCATTCCTTGTTTTTCATCATATTAACTTCTTTACAATATTATTCTAAATAGAGAAAAAGTGAATAAAACTAGACAGCAAACCTCGCAAATATACAGACACTTATGGAAAAAAGCCATCCCCATTGTTTCATTTTACATATACATGCACAACAAGAACTTTTATAAAAACTAAAAAAGCAGACCTCCGCCAAGGCAGCAGTTTTCGATTATTATTGATTATTGATTGATTATTTTTCCAGATCACCACCAAAAACTAATCACTTCTAAGTTAACCCATTTCTGACCCACCCTGAAAATTTCATCAAAATCAGTCCATAACTTTTTGAGTTATGTTGATGATTGATTTTTGATTATTATTGATTGATCATTGATCCAGATCACCAACAAAAACTAATCATCTCTTCCTTGGCCCACTTCTGACAGTTCCTGAAAATTTCATCAAAATCGGTCCATAACTTTTTGAGTTGATGACAGACAAACAAACAGACAAACAGGGGTGAAAACATAACCTCCTTGGCAGAGGTAAAAATCCAATCCTGCTTATTTATAAAAGGAGCATGCTTTTTTTTTTTAACCAAAGAAAGATACTAAGATATGGTTTGGAACCTAATGGGCAAACTGTAAGTGCTTCAAAATAGGGCAATATTACAAGTTTTCAGCGTTTTACTTGGATATAAGAGAGAAAAATTTAAGGAGTAAACAAATATAAAAATTTGAAAGTTTGTTGCTTTAAAAAAGAGTCATGCCTGATGATGTGCACCAGTTAACTACAAAATAAGGACGATTTATGTGGGGCCATATATGATGGCCATTATAATATATCTCTTGCTATTACTTGTGAAATGAAATACCATTGAATTGTCTAATAGATATTGATGGACTTCGGCTCCAAAACCTTTAATGTTATTTTATATTCGTACCACATAGACTAATCTGTGAAAATACACTAGACACTTTCTGTTCAATTTCGATAGCATCTTCCTATTCTACTTTGGTGATAGTCAACTTACAAGTGCGAAATCTGGCTTTTCCAAAGTAAACACATGGGTATAGGGATCCTGAGTGCCAGTTTTGAGTTCTCAAACGAAACTCTATATGACCTTTCACTGCCCAAATTTACATAAAAAATGGTCTTAAAAGATGCTAAGAACAACATCTTGGGGTTCCTTAGTCATTGTCATGAAGGCTAACAAACATTCAAAACTTGTATAAGGCCGCAGGAATATTGGTTCCAAATGATTCATTTTGTCACAAATACCACAGGAAGCCCATTAAATTGGATAAAATATACCCCAATAATATAAAACAAAAATAGAACAATGAACAATACACCAACAAAGTAATTATCTGGGATAATGAATTTTCTATAACAGTAAAAACTATAAAGGTAAAATGTGCTTATCTGATATTGAAAGTGTTATAGTGAAATTACTTGCAGCAGATTATATTACATCCATACAAGTGAACAGCAACTGGAGTGGGGCAAAGAGAATACAGTTGTTGTCATGTCTTCTGACGTATGAAAGTTTTTCATCACCTTCAGCATCTATTTCAGTTAGTAGATTTTTTACATTGATCTAGCTGAAAGAGAAAAAGAGAGACTCGCACACCTGATCTGTCAAACTCAGCCATAACATCTATAAATCTCACAGTTCTCATTTAAAAATAGCACAAAGGTATTAAAATGTAGGCTTTCCGAGGTGACATGCCTGGCACCAGCAGAAAGCAATCTCATTTCCCTTAAATGTCTTTCACTGAAACTAATTACGGAGTTAATGGCCCATATCTACCATATGAGCTCTTTCACCACCATGCAGTTTCTTTTTTTTCTCCCTCCATGAGACATCCATGATGCCTACACCATTGGCACCTTAGGACAATATCAGCAAACAGACGTGTACAATAGCATAGAGTTATTATGCAAAATGATACAAATAATGAATTTTCCTGGTGCCATGGACAATTTTCTGGTATTTAACCATCACTCTATCCAGTTTCAAATACACAAAAATCCTAAAGATACACTTTTCCTCACTTGTAATATTCCTTGTGAACGGTTGTATGCATTCAATCTGTCTGTATTATGAGAACCATTTTTGGGGGGTTCTAGCATATAAAAAGACAAAATGAACATTACATTGAAAAAAGAAAATTATTTCGAAACCAATCAGTTCAGATGATTATCGTGTTAAGAAAAAAAAAAAACAATTAAATAAGCCTGATGTCCCTCACTCTGTAAAAGGAATGTTGCTGTTTTAGCATTACTATTGTGCACAGAACAGACCAACTTGTCCGTGTACAACAGGGGGGAGGGTCAATTTTGTCACAGTTACAAGGACGTTTTGATAAGGCAGCACAAAATATTCCCCAAATAAATAAAAACTGTACAAACTATTGTAAACATAAAAATAAAAAAAAATGTCATTGAACCTCTAATCATAAGTAAATGAAAAAAAAAACAACTAAGAGCAGCACAGACAAAAAAGAAATGCATTTTAGTTTTCAAATTCATCATTGTACCTTAATATTTGACATGTAAAAACTACATTAACCATTTTCTGATAAAAATAACTTGCTCTAATATACAAGGAATCAACAGCTGGTTTGATATTCACATCTTACTCTCACCAGACTATGTGACAATTATCCAACCTACACATTGTTATATGATGGTGTACATGTATGAGATCCATACTGTATATCCACTAACCATTTGGTTGATAATATTCTGATGTCATGGTCTCAGTATGTTCAATTTATATGAACAAAATTTCAACTATGGGAATATAAACCCCAAATTTAGAGTATATGCAGTATTACATTCAAACCAGAATGCATTTCGTGAGCAAAAACAATTAAGCATTCAGATCACAATTACGGCAGCCATGCTGGGACTCGGTTCATAACACAGGCCATTTTTACTTCCAATTCCCGCTTAATGTTGCCCAAGGGGTTACAGCATCTGACAATAATGAGATTGCTTATACACTACTGTGTTGTGATAATTAAATGTGAAATTTTGGAGTCGATCCAGGTTTTCTAATCAACAAAAAACAACAGAAGAAAAAAATGTAGATTAAAAAAAAACTGTTTATTTATTTCTTTTAAGAATTAGAATTCTAAATGCATTCTAAATACATAGACCAAATATAAAACATACATCCTGCCAAAGTAATGCCATTTTTTTTTTCTACAAAATCATTGATTCCTCCTCGTTTATCTTTACTGAGAGAAACTCTTAGTACCATTCATAATACATATACAAAGATACATAATTAGAAATAAAAACAGGACTTATTAATGTTTCAAAAACTCAGTATTGATGTATCATGTAATTGTAACCCCTCCAGACAGTCCAGAGCCCTCTCTGCAAGGCAGGCCTCGTCCCAAGTGATTCCTAGAGACTTGTTAAGGTATTGCACGCCAGTCCTGAATCAATGAATTCCAGCTCACTTCCACTGCAGTGGAGGTTGCAGCATGGAGACCCCTGATTGATCAGTTTTACATATTCTATTACAGAGACACTTGAGTGAGGAAAGTGGTAGGAACTAAGTGCACTGCTGAGAGAGGATGAACTAAAGGACCCATTTTTCGATCTTGACTACAGGAGAAGTGTAATACCAAGCCTGTTGCTAGGGGCTGAAAAATGAAGAGACAAATTGTCCCCTGCCTAGAGGGTCCAGGCAACTTCCTTAGGACAAACCTTTTAAGTTAGATAAATCTGAACCAATTCCAGACAAAGCAACTGTCTTGTCTGTTGTAGCCTTGCTATGGGGTTGAAATGAGGTATAGAAAAACAGAACACATTTAATGTCGTCAACTGTATGTTATGATGTGCCTACCACAAATGCATACATTTGGTCATGTTGAGGTTTCTGAGGGTCCATTCTGTTTTCAAAATATTTATACTAGGTTATTTTAAAGGTGTACTGGGTAGCAAACAGGTGTGTATTAATGATAACATGAAGCTGTGCACTGTTTCATAGTTGCATCATCATCATCATCATCATCATCGAGATTATTAAAGATATTCACTGGTGAACATAGCCATTATAAAGTGAACAATAACTTGAGATCATCTTGGAACAGCCCTTCAGACCCTCATGTACAGCTCTGCAGCTTGGAAATTCAAAAGATATTTGGCCAAGAAGACACAGGGGGTTTATCCAAAAATTAGGCATTTCTGAGTATGGAACTCGCCATATTTGTTTCCATTTTTCAATCCATCTTTCACCACAGCTCTGAATTACAAAGAAAAAATCTTTAAAAAGAAAAAAAAAAAAATCAAAGAAATATGGGCACCTTAAAAGTGCTACTGAGCTACAACAAACAAAGAAGAGAAACACTGTAAAAGTGGTATACATATATGTATGTTCAGAAAAAGAGAGGAACCAGAGTGCCAAGAAATGTGGAACATGTGGATGGGACTAGTGCAGTAAGGGTTGGGTGGGTGCACCATTTGGGTCTGCAGGCCAATAGCTATTAATTTTAAAGGGGGTGGGGGTAACCCCCGTAGTTGACCCAACTTTAAAATGGCATTGAACATACTTCAAACTTTGAATCAGAGTGGAGATCTCCTGGCCAAAAAAGGCAGTTTATATTCACACCCTCCCCCTCCCCAACACTGCCCATAACCAGCTGGCCCCCCCCTGTTTACAACCCTAGTCTCCCTTCCTGCCTCCCCTCCCCTTGAACCCAGGGTGCCCAACGAATTTTTTAACTTGGTGAAAATAAAAATTGTTGTTATTGACAGATAGTCAATATTTGTCATAGGCATGAAATTCCATCCCAACTGGCCTTGTATTTTGCAGAAACATGTAGATATCCTATAACTACAGCAATGAGAGTGTTTGCAAATTAATTAGTGAATAAGCTATGGATTGGAAATATTGAACAGCATACACTTCAGACTGGCACTTCAATTTTGATCAATAGAGATTAAAAGGCAACATCCAAAACAAAGAACAAAAGCACCTTGCCCCCTGCTTGGATTGTCTTTTCACCTAACAATAACTGATATCTATATCACCAATACATAATTAAGGGACACAAATCAGTTATACTAACCATCCTCCCTGCTAGTCACATTTAAAAGTGATGTACTGCTTCATTTTAAGATGAAAATTCATCATGGAGAATCTTGATGTAGTCTTCTGCATCATGGTAAGAGCTGCTAAACTTATAAAAAAAAATACAGTCTAGTGAGAGTGTTTATAAACTTTAAATCAACCCTCCAAATGATACTGAAAATTAAAAGACAAAATATTTACACAGACTTACAAGGTTTTAAGATATTATTTAAATATTATTAAAATATATGATAATAATGATATATAATATAATGATTTGAATAAATATTTTGAATAAAAATTTATTTTTATGCTACAAGACATAGTCATAGCAACACAGCACTATATTATTGCTAACAGAGTTTTAACTTAAATGATGCCTCTACAAGTCATATCTGACTGAAATGACTTTTTAAAAAATAAATCTATCCACTGGTAAACTTGAGCCTGAACATGCATTTACTTGTGAACACAGAATTCCAGCAAGACTTTTTGGCATTTATATGATGTAACATTTTACTGCAAATTGGTACAAGCAAACAAAATACCACCACTTTTTACAGAAACCTCATCAGAACATCCACTATCAGTAATCTGTTGCCTTGTGTAACATGTCAGTTAGATTACGTATGAACACAACCATTGCTATGTTATTATCATTTTATAAACTCATCAATCACACAGTGATAGAAGTCTGTCGTGGAGAAGCTGGGAAACTAACAGTTAAGCAAGCAAAATTCCAATTATTATTTCATGAAGACAGAAATAACAGGATTTTCACTGCACAGCTGATGTCTCCAGTTCTTTCAGTTATCTGAGAATATATATATCAGGTATTAAGGACATGTTACATTAGGAAATAAGAGTCAAATAAAACAAAAACAGAAAGAAAGAAAACCTTGCTTAGAGAATTACTAAACATTTTAGTCAGTTACAACTATTCTAGATATGTTGCAAACACAAAGAAATATAGTAAAAAGTACCAACTTCTATTTCAACCACAACTGCACTGAAAACTTACCAAAACTTACATATTCCATAAAAAGAAGCCAATTTATGCTTTTCACTCTTGGTGTTCAGATACAAAACAAATATCAGAACTTTCTTCATCTTATTTGACATTTACTTAAGCATCAGTGTTAAATTAAACATACATTTTCTATCCCCCTTGAGTAATTGCCAGATGTACATCAAGCATAATTTCTTGCTATCTGATACAAGACAAGCAATGTTTGAAGATGAATATACCCAACATCAGTGTAGGATTTAGGTTGGTAAATCAATGGATATCTTATGCCTCAGTATCCATATGTGATTAAGTTTCCTTCTGGCAATAACTTTGTTCCTTTTTCCCCAAAATAGATTTCTTTAAACAAATGACCTATGACCACTTTGCTTTAAAAGTAAAAATACAAATAATAATAAAAAAAATATATATAATGTATTAAACACATAAACTAATCACTTTGTGGCCCTTCTACTTCATTATTTGAATTAATACTTAAAAGAAAGGTCCAATGCCCCTATTGTCTGTGTGGTAGTTTCAGAAATACTTGCTGTCCCCAGTAGACACACTGCAGTAAGGTACCACTCTCACACTAGATGGCCTCAGAGTTCATGGCTGCATGCCCCACTGACCATACAATTCAATGATAGATTCATGGATCCATGCTTCTGAAGACAGACCTATTAGATATAAATCTGAATTTTCATTGCCTAATTATTGTTTGTTTGATGACCCAACATTCTGGCAAAAAATAACAGCATATCCTGAAACAACACACCAAAATCAGAAGGAAATAATTCCAAGTATGAAGTAATAGCACAGCCTACTTATTCAGCTGAATTAATTTTGTTTTCAAATCTTGAACGAAATACATTTTGTTCTAAGTGCCCAGAAATAGCTCTCCTGGAACAAACACCTATAGGGGCTCCAAATCTAATAGTCAACGCACTTACAGTTTTTATGTAAGAGGATGATTTTCTGAAGTAAAGGAACATGTAACTAAAAAATTACATAGTTCACAATGTGGTAATGTGCAAACACCCACCCCCACCACACACACACAAACACACAAAATAAATAAAATGAAAAGTTAAAAAATAATAAATAAAAAACCAGAGAGAGAGAGAGAGAGAATCAGGATCTGAAGACCATCATACAAAACAGTCTTCCCTGCACATGGACATGCAAAGTTCGTAGTTTATAATACATTCACAATGAAAATTAACCTTCTGGGTAAATTTACAAGAGATCGAACCATATTTGAATAATTCTTTCAGATCATTACATGGAGGAGACTTGGTTATGATGGTCACAAGTCAGGAAATCAAGATGCTTGGGGAGAGAAAGCCAATGGACAAACTCCACACTTCTGTTCTCTTGAGAATTTAGAAATCAATACAGATCACCCGTTTTCCCTAATTAACACACCAGGCACAAACTCTGACCATATGTTATTGCATGTTGGACTAAGTTTGGAGTCAATCATTAATGTTTTATCTGGGCAGCATTCAGTGACATCTAGTGGCTTGTTTTGATATTAGCTTTTCATCTCTGCTGACCTGAACTGAAATTAGGAAAACTATAATCACTCTTGGGCTTGATAATGGTAAATAACAATTTATTAAATTATTAATTACCATCAATCAGATTAACACCCAGTGCCAAAATATCCAAGACATGGCTGGATGAAAGAACAAAAAATCCTGTGACATTTCATCTTGTCAAAGGCAACTTGTTTTACTTTGCTCTTATATTAATGTCTTTCAAAGCAAGATCAGCACAGAAAAAAAAACAATCTAAGCACAGTTATCAATTTCAAAATATGAATTCAATTTTATGATGAATAAATGAATGATACTTCAAGGTACCATGTCTTTGAGATATTCATGGTTTTAACTTAAAAGCACTCAGACAACTATAACAAGGCTAAATAACCAATCCACCATAATAATTTAATTAATCCTCTGGTAGCCTTTGATGTGACTGCCAAAAACTCTCTGAGGAGGCATGCTACAAACTAGAATGATATATAAGGTGGATGTAAGAAAATGCACCAAACCATAAATTTTGATATCTCAGATACAGTCCTATATAATAAGATAAAAATTTCACTTCATGATATTCCCATGGTAAATGCAAGTTTTGACTCAATAGCTTTTTTAATGGCCATTTGGCCTTCAATACAAAGGTTAAAAATGACATGCTGGTTAAAAATGACATGCTGGAATTATGTATTTCATGGATAAATTGATTGCTTTCACTGTATATTTTAACTCCATGAAAATAAAATATCTCCAAAATCACATAGGTTTCAACCTTCAGATTAATAAATATTTATCATTTAGTAGTCATAAAACATTTTACTACCTTAACCAATATTTCAAATGCCTCATTAC
Source organism: Lingula anatina (assembly GCF_051362555.1). Taxonomy (NCBI): domain Eukaryota; kingdom Metazoa; phylum Brachiopoda; class Lingulata; order Lingulida; family Lingulidae; genus Lingula; species Lingula anatina. The sequence continues at coordinate 66,010,763 of NC_141767.1, read as the reverse complement.
ACATTCCATAAAAGAAATAATATGTCTGACTTGGTCATAGTACAATGCATACACTATAAGAATGCTTACAGAATTCTTTATCCAGAAAGATGTGCATTTAAAAAGCAAGTTAAAGATCTCCGACTCTTTGCCAAAGCAACTGCTTTGTGGAGTGCTTTGAATTCTAATAAATTATGAAAAAAAATATTTTTTTCAGAAAGTTTAATTTATCTTCCTCCATTCCTGGTTAACATTACACTACTATGCTAGTTTATCCTTCCACTGTAGCTTTGGTTAAGGTGTTTCATACTATTGCATTTTGAAGGGTGACTTCATTCTGTCTTAGTATTCATAAGTATGTTGGTAAATTTTGGTCTTAATTGCCCAAATCAACTTTCAAACAAATGAACCCACACAAAGATGATACTGTGTATGAAATATATTTTATGTTATTTGTACTTTAAAAATTAAGCCACCTTTACTTAGGCTATAACCCATATCATTTTTGTGGTGATTTATTGTAAGAAATGTCTTGGCAGCAATGGGGAGATGAAATTACACTGACAAATACACTGTTACCACTTTCTCATTGCTGAAAATCCAAGTGGCCATTAATTTCAGGAAAGTGTACTTTTAAGTAGTACAACAGGCCTGAACCTTGTGAATCAAACAGTATAAGCTAGCAGTTGAAAAAGCTGCAGGTAGCTAGCTAAATAATAGTGACAGTGTTCATATGACATATACTGATATACATATATACACGTGAATTCAAGCTTTAGGAGGCATGTACCAACTCTAGTACAGACAAGACATTAAGAGAGATTGCCTTTAATAATTTACATCGATGCTATAAAACAATACATTTACATCAAGTCTTATCTAAAATTACTTTTGAAACAGTCATATAACCTAAGAAATCAAGATCTCTTGCAAATTTGTATGTCATGCCATTTTAGGCAATGAGAATGTGGAAAGGCATCAATTTGAAAAATGGATGAGAAATAACCATGGAAGCAAGGTCATCAAGGAAATGGCATTATCTGCTTGGTGAATGTTTTACACAAGTTTTATTTCAAGCTGCACAATCAGAATTGTATTGGCCTAGATTAGATATAAATCAGTAATCAAACTGTAGAAGGAAATCACCTCAGGTTTTGTCTGGGAATGCAGAGGTAAAATTAGGGCCCATCATCAATCTCTATTAATACATCCATTTGTTATTATAGCCAGGATATTATAATGGACTAAAAAGTTATTTTCATTCCATTTCTTTCTTTATCCCAAGAGTTTTGTTGTGTCAGCAGTCCCTGTGCTTAAATTCCACTATATCACTATATATCTACTTATGTAAGCAATGTTATTGAACTGGGGGAAAACAGTACCATACACCCTGGAGAGTTCATGGAAAAAATCTATTCTTATCATATAAATAAATTTACCCCCTATATTTTGGTATGCAATTTTCAAATAATAATTAATGTAAATTAATTAATCAATCAATGAATCAACCAATCAATAAAACAAGATACATTCATTGGATGTTTTTCTGGTAAAGCCACTTTTGAAAGTATCAAAATCCCCCAAAACATTTTTTCTGACTTGTATCAAAAGTGACAGCAGTTTCTTAGAGCACAGTAATTACTGACTCCAAGGGGATCTTGCAGTTTTCCCATAACATATTACAAAAGACATGGCATATTATGACAGTGTTATTCTGAACTCCTGTATCATCTTGGAAATAGATAATCCAATCTACTCCTGAAACTGACAGAATTGGTCTGATTTCATGTGACAGTTTTTAATAACGTGTCTATCAGCTTTCTAATGCCTAGAGAAAAATAATTTCTGAAATGACATCCAAAGCAGATCCCACTTATTTATCATTTTATGTAGCGCTAAAGTTGACAATCTAATCACGCTGCTCATTTATATAGTTGTGATGTATTCTTTGATAGTATTGTTCATATTTTATCTTTTAGAACACAGTCTCCCCCATGTGATGACCCACTAATATCATAATGAAGGAAGAGGATAAGTTAGTCGAACCTCATCCAATCATGTTAAAGAAAACTGACAGACGAAAAGCCCACACAAACCAATCTATAATGACTACAGTACCCCCCCCCCCCCCCCCCCCCAGGTATGGACAATGATATAGTTTTATAATAAAACATTTTCTTTATGCGAGGATATATTAAGTGGTAAATGTACTGTTCAAATACTGTAAGATAAAAAAGCAGGTAAAAATTGCTCTGGTGATGGTCATCCATAAGGCAGGATTCAGATGATACGAATATTTCTGCAGGTGATTAAAAACAGAAGTCAAATAAATAATCTACAACTGTTGACAAAAGTAAATTTACTGTAAGACGATTTTCTTAATTTCTTTAAAAATGCTTGCTTTATTACAAAAATAAAGGACATGTAACAATGTGCAATGAGTTTATAGAATTAAACAAAACCAAATATAACCAAGTGTACACAGAGACCATGTTGCTATGTCTAGAAACATCTTAAAGTGTCAACTACAACCTGGATGACGATCTTCATCACCAAAATAGGCTCTGAAAAGCAACTAAAGGATGACTGCTTACTGTTAGCGACCAGAAAAAAAAAAAAAAAAAAAAAAACGTTCACAGGTAACATTTTCACATATTTGGTTTATCCTGGAGAGACAATGTACACCATTCCATAATATGTGCCTTGCTTTTTTTTTTTCAGCACAAACACTGACAGGGTGCCAAAATCCATGGAACACTAGAGTGGCTATCTCAAATACACAGTTTTCTGCCAACTATATGCATGTGATAGCATTACAGGTCGCATGGGTCTAATCTACTAACTGAGATTTTAAAATGTTATTGATCTCAAAATTCAGTCTTCCCACAGAGACTAGCTGAGCATTACATATATTTGGCCGATAATTCCACTCTTTTCAGTCTAGAACTGAAACAAAAACACTGGTTACATATCTCTAGCAGAAATTGCTGTACATATTAGCATATTTTGGGAATCTCAAGGTATTGCTTTGAATTTCCCTTCAAACATGCATGTCACATGTACTGGTAGCTGCACTAAATAATGCATATGCCAGAGCTGTGTAAATCATTCAACCTTTTTCTTTTGTTTTTTTCGTTGTTCTTTTATTTCCTGAGCTCGTAACATTGCTTTGATGGCCCTTGCCCTCATCTCCAGTTCAAGAATCTCCATCTGAGTGTGAGATAAAGAAACATCTCCATCTGGCTTTTCCTGTGTAAATTCAGAAATGTCTAGATCCTCCTCCCCTTCGTCTGAATCTTCTTCTTTGTCCTCCTCTTCCTCCTCTTCACCCTCCTTGTCATCTTTTAACTGCTGACCTACAATGTTTTCACCACCATCAACTTCATCATCAACATTATCCTCGTTACTCACAGTGACATCAACAACATCAGTACTGTCCTCCTCCTCCTCCTCATCTGCAGCAAACTCCTCTTCCTCTGTCTGGTTACTATGGTTACTTGAAACATCTAGAGCATGCTGGGAATCTTCATCCTGTGGAAATAATAATGTTTACCATAGTGAACTACAATGATATTAATAATGATAATAAAGATTTAAAAAAATAAAGTATAATAACAATGATAGCATATATTTATTATTTGGCAGGTTTTCTATCTAATCTAACAATTATGTTTTTAAAATAGCTTTATCCACATCTGATAAATGAAAGGGATGCTTGGTCATGAAAGAAATGAGGAGTGATAAAATTTCAATAACCCAATAACCCAATTTCACAAGATTTCATCTAAGGTACATTTTTACTAGTACAGAATAGATGTAAAACAATGTTGTCTATGACCAGAAGAAACCTGCACATCCAGCCTTGCATTAGTTGTGAACATTTCTCTCTCATGATTGTGTTATGTACTGAATGAGTTTTCACTTCAAAACACACACACATAAATAAATAAATAAATAATTGAAAAATAATAATAATAACAGAAGTAGGGGCAACCATGTATTTTGAGATACTCATTTGGATAGATATTTAAATGTAACATTTACCACAAGGACCTTGTCTATCAACAAATATTATACCAAATAAGCAAGCCCAAAAGTAAGAATTAGAAAATACAAACAATATCTACTCTCATTCTTTGTTAAGTTTCTTTATACCATAATATTTGATTTGCATTTTACAAGACTACCAATATTATATCATAAACAAAAATAAATTTTACTCCAAAAAAAATTTACAAGAGATTTTGGGAGTGTCCTCAACCCCAGCCCTAATGCATCTAAATTTGTCTCAACTAGCACATCTTCCATGGTTATTCACGGCACTCCCGCTGATGAAGGTTTTTAGTGTGAGCTGTAATCTCCAGCTGTCATAATACATCACATACACACAATTCTGTACTTACACCATTATCATATTGCAGGCTCATGATCACCAGCAGTTTTGCTTATTAAATATATCCATTATCCATGAGGACAAGATTAATATTAAAATTTCGGATGTGAGGCAGAAAGGAAACCATGAAAAAAAAACACAACGGATGTCATTTTGATACAATGAAAGTATGACAACGATGATATCATCATCATTTTCAACATATCATCAGGTTAAAAAGTGAGGCATAATGCCATCGATTCTTTTACAGCCATATGAAACTGCACACCTGAGAAAACAATATTTTTACTGCCAATGCACCACACAAATTACAAAAGAAAAATGATTGATAGTGTCAGCAAAAAACATTACAAATTTCAAAATGTAATTATGTCGTCTTCCTAATCATCGATATTTAATGAATGCACTTCCCGGGATAATATCAGGCATTAGGATAGCAATTGACACTGTGTCTTACTTCCTAATCTATTTTCTTTCTTTTAATTTCTGCTTTTCCATCCATATTTAATGATTACACACCCTAGCAATTTATTCAGCCTGTAAATTTTTCATATTTTTCTAGAGTGCCACCTTCCCAAACACGCCCCATGGGGGGATGAGGGCTGTCACCATGACCATCACCATCACAGTGGAGACAGCCACTTGACAGGGGCACATTAACTTATTGGAAATAACACTGTGGTAGATTTTCAAATTGAAAGTGTGTGTCACAGTAGGCGTCCGTCCCTCTCAGGAAAACAGAAAGCAGGTCAAGGGGCTGGGCTTCTACTGGTGTCATAATATTTCATTTAGAATTGTATTTCATTTGCTTTTAACTCTTTGCTTCAAAAGGATAACAAAAAGCACCTACATTTCTTCAAATGAAAAATATCCCAAGTGAAATAAAACTGCTGGCTGAAAACATTGCCATAAACATGTATAGTATTGATGTGATGAATTTCATGATGAAGTGTACAATTTAATCTGACATAAATGTAATATGCCATATTCCTTACCATAAAGAAAAAAAGAATGACTGAAAGTACTTGGGCTTTGTCAAAACATCGCTGTATTTAAATTGGGGTGAGCAGATATCTGAATAAATATTATGTTTAAAGTCAAAAAATCCTTAGGGCTTGTTTTTGTCTTAGACGATTATCTTCCAAATATTTGATTTCAGCAAGGATTAACAGACATGCTATCAACATCATTATATTCATGGGAAAAAAGCAATTTATTCATGTATATTGAAAAAGACAAATGGATATTTGCTTGTAATGAATTACTAATTTCAACAACTATTTCTAGCAGAAAAGGTGCCAGCCCAAGTCCAAGCCTCCCAATGTGGTTTTAGTGCCAATTTAATAGCAACATTTCAAATAAAAAGTGCATCAAGAGTACCAGGATGGCAGTGAAATTGTCACCTAAAGGACCTTAGGTGCCACGCATCTCCTGGATCAGAACATTAGACACTTAAATGTACATTAGAAAAGGTTTTCCTGTTTCAAAGGCTCCAAGGTCCCCAATATATTGATTTGAGTGCTTCTCTGTTTGATTTATAATTTTCATTTTGATGATTTTAATGGTCTAGATGATTGCCATTAGACAAAAAGCAATTTCATAATGGATCTAGGAGATTAAAATTTAGTTTCAGCACCAATAATGGGGCCATGTTTTATTTAGTAGACTCCATTAACTTGCTGGTGATAGCCGAAGCAAAGTTCAGAGAAAAACAAGAAATGAAAGCCCACATTGATTGCAACTAATCCGCTAAAGGACTGCGCCAAGATTACAAACACAAGCTAAGACAAGTTCACTGTTGTAAATACAAATCCTACCTCCATTCTAATATTTTGCTTTTTGCAGATTTTTGGCCATCTAGCACTGTTTTCATTTGTGTTATGTCATTATCAGAAAACCTATCTAATGATGTGGCAATAATGAAAAATTTAATGACTCAGTTCTAAGAACCAAGGAAAACTCATCAATTAAAATGATTACAATTTTGCATGGATTGCTGCCTTTCCATTGTTCAATGTAGCAGCTGGTGCAGCCTTCAGTTTTTTTTTAATGTCTGAGCTTGTTTTCATTTATTTGCTATTTATTTGCTTTTGATTTGTTTTCTTGTCTATGTTTTGTTTCTTGGACCTAAATCATGACATTGTTTTCACAATACCACATGAATATGTTTTAACATTTGTGCAAATGCTGTTTACAAATAAACTATTTCCACATGCTTTAAAAAGTCTCTCACTATCTGTGCACATGTGATTAGAAGTGACCTCTCACTTTACCTCTGTGTTCGGCCCATCACCTTCTTCATCTACTTTCTCAACTTCTACATCAGCAACTACTTCAGCTTCAACTTCCTCGCTACCCCTATAATGAAAAATTATGAAAATTTTAGGATATAGAGGCATGTTAATGTTAAATGTTAAAACCAAGGATGCATTAATAAAGGTTTTAAAATGTGAAGTGTCGATCAAATAAAGTGGTTCTAAATCTCAAATAAACATGTTCACAATTTAGTATCATAAACAGATATACATATTGAAGGATCCTTTGGGACAGAACTCTTTATGAGTTATAAAAGATTATATATATATATATTTTTTTTTTTTTTTTTTGAAAAATGTAGATGTTGATATAAAACTGCTAGTATAAAACAAATATATTATATTTGATCTATTTTCATCATATCCTATCCCGTCCTACCCCAAAGCACTCAAGTATGTAAACTTTATTATTTGTATATAGTGATGGATGAGAAAGTGGTCTGTCAGTTACCGCAACTGAAATTGTGTTAAGCAGTAATGCTGCCCCAAAACTGGTAGGAGGGATGTATTAAGCAATTTTTTCTTTGAATCTACGGTCCCAGTAAGTGTTGGATATAATTGTTGTTAATTATAATTATAATAATAAAGTTTACTCAACTAGTATTATATATGTAAAACTGAAACTGTTTTATCATCATGGCTTTAAAAAAGACTAAGTTAAACAATACTGGCAAAAATCAAAAGGGAAGTTAAAAGTTACTGGTAAATTATCGTTTTACTATTAATTAAAAAACATGAATATATACTTTTAAAATACCGTTTGCTTACTCTAACAGTTAAAAGTCTGCATCTGCTTGGCAAAAATATTCAAAGTTCATTAGGAAGAGTAGTATCATTCATTATCTTTAAGGTTTTGGAATCCATCCTTTCTACATAAATGCTTCCTAGAGAGGAGAGATGCAACCCAACCAAAATTTTGCATGTCCTGGTAAATACATCTCATTTACTTATATCCTCCTCTGTGGCATGCCCATAACATACTGTTACAGCAAAGGTTAAAATAGTTTTGATGATACATATATAAAAATTAGATAAAATTAATTGATTCCCTATAAAAGTTTTCAATCTCCTTAAAAAGAAAACTCTTCGTCTCGTTTTCTTCATCTGTTTGTGTATGTTGCTGTGCCATGTTAAGTTATTAAGATCAACCCAAGCAATGTAAAATTGTCCACTTGCTTTACTACAGTGTTGCCAATGTTAACAGCCTTCTTATCATTCTTGTTCTTTCTAAAATCTACTATCATTTCTTTTTTGCTTCCCAACATTCAGTACAAAGTCATCATCCCTATATCACTTGACCACTGTGAATGGTCTTATTTCATACAAAAGAATGAAAGCCAAAGTTTGACATTTAAAACTTTATTAGGCATTTCTTTAAAACCTGTAAAACAATTGAAAAATGTAGAAAAGATAAATGAAAATCAAGAAAGCACTTGTGAGTTTAAACAGCTATAAATACAGGTCACCATATGTGTAAAGTTCCAGAGACAACCCGATTCCAGACTTCACCATTAAAAAATCTTATTAAAATCTCTCCCTGACTTGTCAAGTAGTTATTATGTAATCAATAAACCAGTTGGTCACACAATATCTATTATCACTTACTTTTCAGCATTAAGTGTTTTGTTGACTTCAGCCGAGGATTGTGAAGTGGAATCTGCCACTTGACCCTCTGATCCCCATGCTGCAAATAACAATAGCAAGACAGGAATTAAATGGCTGCAGAAATAGCACTATTTCCCCCCAAGTATACTGTCAACGCATAAGCCATTGCATGATAGCATGAAGTTTAACTGTAAAATAAAGTTGTGTAAGTGAAAGAGTACATTATCTGCATGATGCAGTGCACACAAATCCCATGTATGATTGTGCATGAACAGTTCTGGTTAGGGAGGGGGCAGTGCACTCCAAGCTCAAAACATCATGTTTCATTTGCTACAAAATATCTTAAAAGTGAATTAATTTTTCAAAAACTTTCCCTGTAGAGGTTGTGGAACAGGGGTATCCCCCTTTATGATATCTTGGTCATAACAGTGGTTTGTAATATTCAATACAAATTCGTAATCTAGTGAACTTTTGCTCAAATATGTCCCTTCTACCAAAGTACTATGCATGCCCTACTATGATATATATGCACTGCCCTTTTCATCATAAAAGATAACTTTATATCACATTACAGCTGCTTGTTCATCATGACCTGGGGTTAAAATAACACTAACCTGATAACTGGAGGCTATCAGAGGCACGCCCCACTGCTAGAAGAGATTTAAAACACATGACATGATGGTAAAAAAGGTTCAAAATGAACTTAGACCCAGAAATGCACCAAGGCATTCACATAAAAAAATAATGTGCCCAGCTTTCATGCTGTTCCGTACCTTTTTTCTCTTCTTCATCCTCATCGGTGCTCTCCTCTTCAGTACCAGATGAGGAGATAATGCCAGGATCAGCACCTGAATAAAACAAAATACAGTCATGTTTTGTTAACACACCTGAGAACAATTGTGTTAGTTTTACAGAACTTTTTTTTTCAATGCAGTTGGGGACAGAAGCATTACACTGATGATAAATGATGTAATTTTTCAGGAAGTAGAAAAGTTACCATGCTAACTATAAGATGGTGGAGTTCATGTTTTGAGGTAGGTCTGCTTATCTGTTATCAATGCCTCACCTAACACACTGTCACATCCACAACAATCACAACTACCACACTCACACCTAGAGCAGACAGGTGGCCCAAGCTTCAGATCATTTGTTTTCATTTTTAGGTAAATCACCCAAGCAGAGTGTTATTTCTATGATATCTGTTAAATTTTATAAAACAAATGTAGCTTACCATCAAGGATCCTTCTAATTCTCTTCTTGGACATCACTTCTAAATGTCCTAGGCACAACTTCTTCAGTTCATCAAGTGGCAGTGACTGGAATTCAAAAATGCACCTTATTTGTACATAAATATTCTTGTTTAGATTCATACAAATACTAATACTAGTAGTAACAGATGCTGGAGTTTGGATCAGCTTTTTTCCCCCAATTAAAGACAATGTGAAGTATTCTCTAAAATTGCTTCATTTTACATGTTCCTCCAGTTCTTAGGTTTTACATATTTACTTTAATTGAAACAGGCTTATGGTTTACAAAAGAAGCAACAATCCATAATAACAAATGTTGATTAGATATCAAATAATTCTCACTTTTGTATCTATTTCAAAAGTCATATGATATATCTTTACAAGCTAATTCTAAAATAAAGCTAACCCTAACAGCAATTGTTATATTTCCTTAAATCAATGCTAAATTAAACTCGGCACCAACATCAATCGTTAGAAGATCAAGTGGTTAAATGGATCAATCCATATTTCTACTTCAGTGATATTGTTCTTTCCAAATATTTTGTCAGTGTAAAGAAAGATAAGAGACAATATTAAACTTGGGTCAGAAAAGGCTACGACTGCTTTACCACAAAGCAGATTAACAAATATACATACACACATACATATACAGACACATATACTGACAATTCTAGCTGAAGTGCAATGCCGATCATAAAATATACTTATTAGTTGAAACTTATTTATCCATAAATCAAGCAAATGTATGTATGTTTAAATAAGATTGTGGAAATGGAGCTAATGACCATGAAAAGGACAGCTTGCTACTGGTAAAGATTTCCGATGCCCTAAAGAATGCCAATCAAATATCTAAAATTAGAAGCACTTTTCATTTTGTTATGTAAAATGAATCTTTTGCATCAAATTAATCAAATATAGCAAACATTTGGAAAAAAAAAATAAATCAGAGGTGGATGAAAGATCTCTTTGAATGTTTTAATCCACAGCCATTTCTTCATCACGACCTTCATACCACAATGCCATGTGCATTCAAAAAAGTAAATCCGTCCTTGTCAAGTGCTATTAACACACCCAGAAATTATGGTTGAATATACTTATCTTTAGTTTAGGGCTAATGAATAAATGCAACAATATAGAAGCATTATCTACGCTTTAGTTAAAAATGGTGTATATTCCAGTTCTATGAACTCTTGCAGTTTGCCATCTGCCATATCACTGTTAATTTTCGACAGAAGACTCAGATAAGGCAGGTTTTAATTCAAAAGTGGTTTTCTTCTTTCATATTGAAATTGAAGACAGAAAAATTGCTCAAACACAAGTCCAAGTATTGATTTTCTAAAGTCGCATTTGTAAAGCTATTGATCAAGCACATAAGCAAATTTTCAAAGCTCATACAGTTTCAACAAAATTGATTGCAAAATTTGCATGTCTTTTATGACATGGAAATTGATGGCAAAGCTAAATTGATCAAGTTTTTCGATTTTCCTGCTTAATTCATAATGTTGAACATCCCCTGTTCAAACAGCAGCTGCTTCAATAACAGGATATTTAAAGCATCAATCTGAACATAATGAAACCTGTAAATCAAGAGTAAATTTTAACCAAGGAAAACAACATGAAACGGTCCAACTGAAATTCTCATTTGGAAAGGATTCAAATTGCCTTTGAAATCAGAGTTTTTTATGCATCAGATCATTTATTCTCATGATCTAATGTTTCCTGCTAAAATTGATGATTTATCAAACATGTTTTTTCATAAAATGAACTAGAAGGAAATTCTGTGGTTTGACAATATGTAATATGTGTGTGTAGATTCAAATAGCAGGGCCAAATGAAAAGGATTATAAAATCATCTTGATACAAAGGGTTTTATATATCATTATTTAAAGTGATGTGGCACAAAAGAAATATAAATCAATCTAGTATTTCCCTGCTGAAATTTTCAATTTTAAACCAAATAACACCCACACTGCTTCAATTTACAAACTGTATAACCAATACAATTCTGATAATATTGGTCGGTTTGTGGACATTTCTAATCATTTTCACTAATGAATTTCTATTCTAATAAGCCAATTGCTGCACTTCTCATTTAATGAAATAACAAATGACTGGTCAGATTAGATGGGCAAAATTTTCAGACTAATAAATTTACAGCTGGCTTAAACCAATGGCAATTAATCAAAGTAAACAGTTGGCAAGCCCACAAATTCTATTAGAGACATGGAATATAGACAAGTGAATTGCTGACTTAAATTAAAGAACATCATACTTTTAGGAAATAGGCACATAAACTCACATCATAGAGGAAATCCTGCATTTATGACTGGGAAAGCAAGTTCAAAGAAGAGTTTTAAATTTGCCTTTTAAACAAGACCCTTGAATATTACATTTAAAAACACTACCAATAAAAAATGCTTAGATTGGATTTTTTTTTTACATAATTCACTTAATGTTTTATACTTATACAACAAGAAACTTTCTCAAGACAAGAAATGTAATCTTTAAACAATATTACCAAACATCAGTCATAGTCCATGGTCATCCTCAGACTGATGACCAACTGCCTGACACCTGGGAAACGTCTGCTTCAACTCAACATTATGGCGACCACAACCTAACCTTATATGAAAACATCATTGCTCCCGAGCCCATTACTTTACAGTCTTGAAGATGTTGATACTGTTGAAAATTATGTTAACTATCATCATTTCAAAATGTCAGTTATGATAATAAAATAAAAGGCATGGAGGAAAACAGTGAGAGTTAAATTTTTAGGTATGATATCACAGTGCATCCAAACAGTTAAAACAAACGCATATTTCCAAGCCCTATACCTGTAGGCTGTACAACCACCTGGAGCAAGTACAACCGAAGTTTTGCACAATATTTTGAGGCAGATCACGGATCCCGCAGCACATCAACAGGCCTACCTTCAGGCAAATCCAAACCCTTAGGGCAGAACAAAACCATGTGCGATGTAAAACTTTTAATCTTTTTTTAATGTTCCAATTATTTACTGAAGTGATGTGCCATAAAAATACACACCCTCCTCTTCCCATTTCAATACACCTTGACTCACGTATGCTGTGTCCTCACGATGAATAAGGCAATGTCTAGATTTGAGAACAAAAATGAAGTGTTCATTTTAGAATTACAATTCAAAGACCCCTTTGACCTTGGCTCCCAACCACAAAACAATTCACATCCTTCACATACATAACAAAAGATCTTATCCAACAATTAATTCAAACCAGAATTCCCACCCCTGTGATTTCAGAGACATTTCAATATCTAAATTACAAAGTTCCATTCAAACAATATGCTGCCAAAATAATCCAAATCACATGTAAGCCTGACCAAGATATCAATCACTGTGCCATTTAGTAAAATGCAGAACTTAATGTTTAATATACAAAGACATATATGACTGTCTAATAACCATGTGCATTGTGTTGTCAGGGATAATAGGTCAAAAAGAAAATATTTGGTTATTGTGCCCTTTACTTGGCATATATAATGATACGTTAGTTAAAGACGGAGCACCCAAAAATTTGCCATTTTTGATGACCAATCTTTGATCATATGTTGGATATTCAATTGGTTAATTTTTTATAACCACTCTAAAATATTTTTTACACTTATTACATGATTCATGGCTTAATCAGATAATTTTGCTGAAATCAGCATGACATTATCCAAATATCATTGTTTTAACTATTAGCATACACAACAAAATCTACTTGTATGTATAGAAATAGACTACAAACAGCATCTCTTTTCAATATAGGCTTTTTCAAAAAATTCTCAACATTCCAATTTTGCTCTTCAAATTAATTTTAATAAGTAATGAAATGAAAAGTATAGAGCATAATTTGGTACAGTTGAAAAACTGTATTAACACCTGGACCGTTTCAACCCAATCAAAACAAGAAGAACCACAGTCACAACTTGCTGTGAAACTCAGCAAATGTTCCGATACTCATTTTGACCTTCAAACACACATTTATCTTCTATTTTCATATAATTTGCTGTATGCATTTTGAAAGTGACCTGGCAAAACAATGCGACTTTCACAAATGGAAGTAGAAATTGTATTAGAGATAATAATTGCAGTGGTGAATGAATTTTTGGAGGCACTAATCCCCAATTTAATGAAATCAGCTGTGTCAGGGAAAATCTAAAGGCACTAAAAATTGATTTTTCCATAATGTGAATTTGTAATGGTTATAGCTCTGATGTATCGTGTCTGAAACTAATATATATTAGAATGCCACATAGAAAAACGCCTCTTTAGTGAATACTTCAGGTTGAGACAGCACTCATTAGCTTCACACCGTGTTCTGAAACAGGTCAATGTGAGTATAACACTTGTCTGCCTGTCTGTCTGTCTGTCTGTCTATTAAATGTATTAAGCATGTTTTTTTTATGCATAATTAAACAAAATGCTTACATAGGCAAGGGATAAAAATCTTTCAGATACAATGCATTTATACATTTAAACTGCTAAGAAATGTTTTAAATATTTGGAAAAAAGGTAATTTAAGATTTCACATTCAATATATGACGATTTTATAGTTCATTAATTCATTAACAAGGTATAATTATGATATGATATATCTGTCAGATTACCTGAGATAATTTAGACAGGAAACCTGACAATATCTCACTGTGAGTGGTATTTGTGATCTCTCATTAGCCAACATATAATTACATTTGTTATATAATACTTTCCCCTCCATCATAACACTTGAGACTTTGTCTGGTTTTAAGTTTAAAGGATAATCATTTCTTTACTCGAAGACACTCATCAAGAAATGGATTTTTTTTTGCAACGAATTTGAACCAGGCAAATTCATTGGCAAAAGGACATTAAATGAACATCAAACCACCTGGCACACTCAATTTACAGGGGATCTTTTAATACTTATCTCATTCTATTAGTGCCGCTGAAGGTGGAGGGGGGGGGGGGTGCAGAGCACGGTTGCATCAGGTGTGGAGAAGCTCATACAAGAAATACCATACATAACCACTGACAAATTCTGGTCATGTTACAGGTATTGACTGAGTGTGCATGCGTGTGTGTGTGTGTGTGTGTGTGTGTGTGCATGTGTTTGAGAGAGAGAGAGAGAAAGAGAAAGAAATACCATACATAACCACTGAGATTCTGGTTACAGGTAATGAATGACTAGTGTGTGTGTGTGTGTGTGTGTGTGTGTGTGTGTGTGTGATTGAAAGAGAGAGGAGATTTTATACATGAGGCATTTGCACATAAAACCCTGCAATTATGATTCCACCTTAAGATATCATTATACCTTTAAGATATCTGGTATCATACTTCTCAACTTTTCTCCTTGAACAGATCTGAACATCTGGTTCACCATTTCTTCTCTGTCCTTGATATAGAAGCCAATGGGTTGGACAACTTTATCAAGGTCAAGGTCCGAATCTGGGTCACTTTCGGTCCCTTTTGTCTTCTTCTTTTCCTTTCAAAAACAGATATGCCTTATTTGAAGGACATTTCTCACATACAAATGTTTTATAAAGTAGTATCTTGAATATATGTTCTCTGTGCCCATATATACATTAAATAAAAAACAGAAAAATGAGGTATGTTTTGCCACATTTTAACTACATTAATTGGTAATTTCATATTTTAACAGTAATCATATTAAATAAATCATGAATATATATAAAAAAAAAGAAATGCTGAGTTGTAAATATCCATCCTATGCAAAACTGATAATAAAATCTGACTATCAAAGAAGTCGAAAGGTCAACAAAGGTTCATTCTATAAAAACTTTGTATGACCAGTTCAATAATAATTAGGCCTTACAGTGTTTCTAATGCAGGTCTTGTTCTTTTGAAAGGCAAAATGTTCCAGATCAATTATCAACCTTTCTAAGTTTTTTTTTTAAATCAAATGTTAATAGGGTTGATACCTTAGTGTTTATCTTTTTCTTGAAAAGTATTAGGCATAAGGTTACATAGAAACGGATGCTAAACTCTCCATGTCAACCTTTTAACCACTGTCATATATTTCACATGAAAAAGGAGATCTTAGTTAAAGGAAATATTTTACATCCTTTAGCATGCTATTAGTTGGCCAAATCCATTTAGTTGTCTACATCTTACATGAAATCATATTTTTAAACAATGGTGAAATTTGAAAAAAGATATAACTTATATTATCTTCAGAGCAAAAAAACGACAAAAAAAATGATAAATTCATAGAAATTTCAAATGCTTGCATTGAATATCAAAACTGACCTTGCGTGCAATGGTTGTACCTCATGCACTTCACAAGAAGGTCAAAGTGTGTTCAAATGTTCTAAAGTTATCTCTAAAAGATAGGAATATTTTCCAGGACTTGCTGTGCATAATCGTAAACTATGATATTGACAAAGTAACAGATATTTAGGGCTGGAACAAATGCTATTTTAAACATGCTTCCAACAACAGTGCTCTGTCTGAGTGATTTCATCTCTAATATAGCCATGGCAACAACAAAGAAACTGGTTCTGAAAAAAGACAGCAACTGTACTATCACTTTTCACCTCACTTTCCACCCGAAAATTATTCAAGTTGTCGAAATGTTGCATAAAAATTTCTTATTCCAGATTTCTAATAAAATTGATGGACCATTTTTAAAAATCTATATCAATCTCCAAGGAACCCCAACAAGAAATTGTGGAAATCCTACAACTAAATGGCCGTATGGTTAAATTTCATTGATTTTTGATGGAATGGAGTGGACATTTTGTGTTAAGTGCTAATTCAGCGTGTGTTAAAGATGAACTCAAATTAGAAAACTGTCAAGTGTGCTTTTAGTGCATGACACAAAGAAGACACCCAAAGACCTGTGACCAACAGTTGAACTTGCTGGCTCTTTTACTTTAAAAAGACAAAACATTTCATACTGGATTAGGTATGTAAAAACATATTTTTCATAGGAAAGATATCAGTAAAACGAGTTCAGCTCCTATGCAACACATCAGCCTTATATTTATTCACAATTTATAAATTTATTTATATAAATAATTTTGACAGAAATTAGGGAAAGTATTCCATAACATCATTAGCTAACCTTCTTTTTGCCAGAGGTTTTCTTCAGTTTCTTTTTTTCCTTTTTGCCACCAGGTGTCGCTTTTCTCCTCTTCTTGCTCTTGTCTGCTGCCAATTCTGACTGAGTGGAGTCAGCAAGCATCTTTGTGCTGCTCATGCTTCACCTTAGAACCTAATCCTGTTAAAAAAAAAAAAAAAACACCCAAGTTTGATATGGATCCATCGCAACTCTACTTCATTTCACTAAATTAGTAAAATTTAAAATATTTAAAGCACTATCATAACAAATGACAAATTTTAAAAGAATTGCACAATTCTAACTTAACTTTGACAATCTTAGGAATTTAAACTAAACTTTTACCAAGTGTAAACTCTGAAAATTATGTTATCTTGTGGGATTGACTCAAACAATTGCTGTAGGGTGCTTCAAACAAAACAACATCCGCATCTTTATCTTTCAGTCATCAAAGCAAAACCAGTCACCACAACTTCAGCTTGTTTAGGATATTCTTTTTTATTCTTAATTATTATCATAATTTATCCTATACTTTATCCTTCCCTTTCTTACCTCAAAGAAATATTTTGTATCAGTGGAATTTGATTCTCTTGCTATACAGGTGACCACTGGGCATACAGCTGACCATTGGCCTTATGGGACACTGGACCTGCTAATAGGTGTATTAAACAGAAATTACATTCATTACTAACAGAATGTAAATAATAGGCAATGAATGCAGAATATATGTTTTATGGGAATCCAATTTTATTCCTTCGATTCTGAAAAAAAAAAAAAAAACACCCTCCATCATCATCGTGAAACATGCTTGCCAGCTCTGGGCAATTCTATTCAATAAAGAATAAACATGTAAGAAAATGTGTTGCACATTTCTGTTAATTACTCTGAGAACTTTAAATAAAAAGGTTAAAAATATGAGGCCCACCACATACTCTAAGCAATAAGTGACATGTGCCCCTACTTAACATGGACTGTTTCTAGAATATAGCAACTTAATAAACAGGGTTAAGAAGTTGAGATACATATAACAGCAGTTGTGATAGTCCATTGCAAAAACATCCCATTTGGTATTATAAACTCTAAACTTGACCAAAATACCCTGTGTCCACTTGGGAAAAAAAGTTGACCAAGCAGAAGCCCTTGGTGCAAAAACACTCATCATCTAGTTATAATTAGTGATTTAATTTGTTCTGATTACCACTTGTTTACCAGCTGGCTGGGAATCTTTTACCTGGCTGTCTGCCTTCAATCTTACACATAAATTACAGGTAAATTTTGAGACTACTGGGTGGGTAGAAAACTCGTGCAAAGTTGAGGTCTACCTATCAAAAATGAATGTATTTCAATATTTTGCACAAAAAAAAAAAAAAAAAAATGCACAGTTTTTTAATTTATCATTTTATGCTAAAAATGAAATATCACATTCATTTATTGAATACTTTTTCACAAAAAATACAGGTTAATACTGAATATTCATTATAATTTTCTTTTTACATTTTTAACTTAAAATCAACTTTAAACATATTGAATATAAAAAAAAAAGGGTTAGTTTACCATAACAATTCTTTATATTTATATCTTTTGGATTTATGACAATGTGAAAGAATTTTAGCATTCAAAAACATTTTGCAGACCTCTGTAAACAACTACCTAGTCCATCAATATTAAATACTGCTAACAGGTTCTTCTAAAATTCAACCTTGCGAAGTATCGAGTGGATCATTTACACTGCTGCCAAACATGAATTTCGTAAATAGGTAAAATCATCTTGCTCTTTCAAGAATGCTAAATTCAGGTGGCATTTTTTGCAAATTCCTGGCCAGAAATTTCCCCAGCTTAACCTTTCACTAGTCTAAGACACCACTAAATGCTAAATGAGAAAATTAAATTTCAACCTTTTCAAAGACTACCAACTCTTATGTGTTATAAACTTAAGTGCGAAAACCACCTTTGCAGAATCTACCAGGGTGTCGGCTGCAGGGAAGCTACTCGGGGAGAAAGAAGATTTCCACAGTCCCTCTGCCAAGGTAAGATTATGTGGTAATTACAGAAGGTGGGGATGAATACCCAGCAGATTGTTACCTATAATTATCAATTGCACAGTTAATCTACATTTTCCTAGAGTTAATCTATAGAGACACTTACAGAAAATAATCATTCTAAAAATTAAACTGTTTACGTATCTTATTACATAAGACACCAACTGAAACTGTTTCTGGAGGGGCTTTACTTATAACTTACTCATCTAAAGTTTTGCAAGATATCATCTTAGCAACAAGTGCAACAGTTGGATGTCAATATTTCCTGCTGTTACGCAGTGTATCTTTCAGACATTCCAGCATTATCTTTCTTCTAAATTTATATTCAGAATTTCTCCCTGTGGTATTCAGGCACTAAAAGCTGTTACTACCTGGGCTGAGTTTTTACAGGTGAGATAATCTACCGGTTTCATACCCCCTTTCTACCTGAATCTGTTGACTTTAAATATTTTTCACAGGTGCTTTGGCGGATGGTCATATTAAACTTAAATATGCCAGATTCGTTGCAACATCTTTACACTTTTTTCATGTGGAAGTTACTTAGAAGAAAATATTATTGCCGTTTTATGCTTAGCTGCTACCCGTGGCAAAT